>NC_083465.1:3734670-3804670 GCF_030014155.1 Tachysurus vachellii | reverse complement strand
AGTATGGACAGTACCTCCTGTGCACATCTTACAATCTCTTTGTGTATCTATGTGTTGTATTTTCTGCTCCCTCTGATTGACAGAACCCTATATAATGTTTTACTGTGGTTGAACGTTCGTTCCGTATGCAGCTTCCGTCACGACGCGCCCACCACCGTGCTTCACTGTCGGCATGATCGTTTTTTTAAACCTTTCTCTAAATATGAAGAGCTGAACTATTGCCAGAGTTTTATTTTAAGCAGTATAAAGACTTTTGAAATGTCTTTAGCATTTTAAAACAAGAACTGATTTATTTTTGTATAACTTTTTGTATATTTTTTGCCATTCCAGTTTTTTTTAATTATTATTTTTCCTGCTTCTTCTCTTTTTTTCATATTTCATTGTGCACTATGCAGGTTTAATTTCTTCCCCATACACAATGTCTGAACACAAATTTCTGAATGTGTATATAGATGGAAATCTCAGTCAATATCAGTCATTCACTTGGATTTAAATAGACAGCTACTGTAGAAACCGAATTTAAGCAATTACTGTAAATATGCATGATACTGATCAATTTACTTTTTTTGGTTTTAAATAGTTCAGGACTTCTAATTTAAAAAAAAATCCAGTGTGGTCTTAGACTTTTGGACCCTACTGCATTTATTTCTTTATTTTTGTTTTTGTTTGTTTGTTTGTTTTTTATTTATTTTTTAGAGCAGTACACTGGGGATCGAGAAAAAAGCAAAAAAATACTCCCCAGAAAACAACTCTAGCAGAAATAGTAATTTGCAGCACAGAAGTAAAAGACAACTTGGTGCTTAAAGTAGTGCTTTAAGCTTCTGTTCATGTCTTTTCCCATTTCTCTGAGCAGTAAAATAAGACAGTCGAAGCGAATGTGGAACGAGGGGAGGGGGGACGGGGTACACACTGTTCACGACATCTTTTATACTTGTAAAATTTTTTAGCAAAGCAAGAGATTTTAGTGTCTGTTTAAGAGAGAAGCAAAACCAAATGTGCACGAGGACTCACTGACTTGAACGCGTGCTGTTTCCCATTACGCTCTTTTTAATATCGGTCCCAAAAAAATGAAGCTGCTATACGAAGTGTTTGCTCTGGTTACGTTCAGATATCATGTACTACATATTATACGCTATGGGGTAATCTTTACATTTACAGCATTTGGCAGACGCCCTTATCCAGAGCGACGTACATACAGTACAGTAAGTGCTTAAATCTCTAACATTGAGTACATTAATGCTGGCTCACTAGGTTACATACTTAAGATACAATGAGTTTAAAACATGTGTTCAAAGTTACAATGAAAGTGTCAAAGGTTGTGTGTGTTTTTTTTATTTTTTTTGTTTGTTTGTTTGTTTTTTTAATGCAAAAGATAGGGAAAGAAGAGCTAGTTGAAGTGTTTCCTGAATAAGTAGGTCTTCAACCGCCACTTGAAAATAGCCAGTGACTCAGCTGTCCGGACCTCTAGGGGAAGTTCATTCCACCACCTTGGTGCCAGAACAGAGAAGAGTCTTGTAGTATACTTGCCTCTTACCCTGAGAGATGGTGGGACCAGTCGAGCAGTGCTGGTAGATCTGAGGGTGCGGGGTGCGGTGCGAGGAGTGATGAGGGCTTTGAGGTAAGAGGGAGCTGGTCCATTTTTGGCTTTGTACAGTAGGCCAGCATCAGTGTTTTGAATCTGATGCGTGCAGCTACCGGATGCCAGTGGAGGGATCTTGATTTTAAATATATAAAAGAGAGAAGAGTTTTTGGTATCGATCCTGCACGTGAAGTGCATCATGTTTCCCCTAGGGCATGTGCACGTGTACGCGTTTTGCTGCTTAATGATGGCACAAGAAATGAATTGTGCGCTGTACAAGTCCAAATACGTACATGACTAAATAAAACTTAAAAAAAATAAATACAATTTTTTTTCTTTTCCCTGTAGAGAGAGAGAGAGAATTTTCTATTTGTTTTTAAACATATAAACTTAAGCCTGGAGGAACCAAACAGTTTATTTGAGCTCTTCAAGAACTGGAGCAAGGTCAGAAAATAAGCAAGGTGTTACTGTAGCTTAGAAAGAAAAAAATCGTGGTCAGGGCAAACTCGAGAACATAAAACAAGAAAACAAAACCACAAACTAATTAAAGGCTAAACATAGAACAGGTGGATATAATAGGATAGGAAATGAAACCAAAAACATGGACGATAGAGAACAAGAGAGCAGCGTTCAGGATGCCAGCAATCGCACCATGTGTTTTTTTTTTTTGTTTTTTTTTTAATATTCTCAAGATGCAAGCTTTTTAACTATAATCTAACATTAACTCTGTCTTAGCTGAGAAAAATCAAGCTCAGGAGATTCGAAGTGAAGGTTTGTCCAGGATTTCTTCATCAGGCTTTTTCCCACGTTTCATTATTTAACAAGTTGAGAATGACGGCCGTTCTGTTCTTTTTCACTTATCTCGGTTTGAAGCTCCCCTCTTGACAGATTGGACAGAGTTCTTGGCCTTCACGGCATTAAATCAGACTCTAAGGCTTCACCGTTCGCTCACCTGGTTCTCTCTTTCCTTTTTTTTTTTTTTTTTTTTTTATCTTGTGATCCTCTCTCTGTCTCTATCAGTTATTAGCTGTATGGCTTTAGCACAAAACACGCCATTCGTATTACCACAGTACAAGTGCACAGTGATCTGCTACCAGCCTCCTCTCACTATCCTGGAAAATTGAAACAATAAATTCTTTTTCTCTGCAAGCTACACCATTTCTCTCTCCATCTTTCTTAGTAAGCTCTTTTTTGTTTGGTTTGTACAACAAACAAATAGGACTAGTTGCTGCTGAGAGGATGAACAGTATTCTACTGAATACTGAATATTGTTCAGCATTTTAAAATTATGAACTGGACTGTGTAAATATGGATGGATAAACTGTGTAGAAGAATACAGACTGGATGGATGGATATAGACTGGAGAGATACATAGACTTGAATAAGTAAATTGTCTGAATGCTTGGAGGGATTGGGTCAGAGGATGGATGGATAGAGACTGGATAGATGCATAGACCTGGATGGATATGGATTAACTATGGATAGATATGAACTGGATGATTGAATGGATTAGGTGGATGCATACACTAGCTGGATAGCCGATGGATTTATGGATAGATACATAGACTAGTCTGGATGGGTGAGTGATGGGGTCAATGGGTGCTTATAGACTGGATAGATACATAGACTAGTCTGGATGGGTGAGTGATGGGGTCAATGGGTGCTTATAGACTGGATAGATACATAGACTTGAACGGATGAATGGAGCCTTGGAAAGTTATAGACTAGATGGATAGATAAAGTCTGGATGGATAGACTGGATTGGAGAGATTGATGTGTGTGTGTGTGTTTATGTATAAATAACCTGAAGTGGGTGTGGCCTAAACCAGTTGTTTTGTCTCAGTGAAGTAACTGAATTTGAAAATGATTCCCTCTGCTAATTATCTCCATTTAGTTATTAAGATCAGAGGAGTATTCAGTAATATTTATTGCTTTAATAATCTAATCAAATAAATTTTTTCAACTCGAGTAACGAATAAACCATTGAAATTGGTGTCTTGGGGCTTTATCCATCCATCCTTCCATCCAGTCTTCCATCCATCCAGCTAGTCTATAACCCTCCAACCATTCAGACTTATTCTTTCATTCAGTCGGTCACCAATTTTAAGCCACCAGTAAGTGGTACTGTAATGTACTAGAATATAAAAGTATAAGATAAAAGTATCTCGCACTATGGACTGTTTTGTCCTTCCTCTCTGTACATTAACGAACACACAACTACTTTGTCTGTACTTGAAATTCAGTGCTGGACGTGAACATCTACTTTAAAGAGCGATGAACTCTGCATTTGAGAGATGTGCAGAAACGCAATTATTCTGACTTGATGAATAGATGAAGTGTTCAATCCAACACCAGGGTTAAAGAAGTGTATGGATTTGGGTGAGCTAGCAGTGATCTATCTGATATCAGTGATGTATCTTTATCTCTCTCTCTCTCTCTCTCACTTACTCTCAGCCGTATATTACAGAAGACTTTATACGTTTTATCCCTACGTTACACAGAGGTGCCAATACGTCTCATTTCCGCCACTGTTTTCTTGCAGCAGGTTATTTGTAGTCATTTTGAGTAAACTATAAATGAAATAAGTCAATGAAATTATAGAAGTAAATTCTAGGCAGCTTCACTCAGCACAACAGTGATCTCTAACTCCGTGTTTTGTACCTCTGGAGAAACACACTAGACAGGTTGAAAACTACAGCGTTATACTGAGCAACGTGATTTATTTCTTTCCACCGGTTTATTTATTTATTTATTTATTTATTTTTTTAAACTTTACTTTCACACGATTTAAGCCACTCCACCCGTGATTCCCCTTTTCCATATGGATTTTCATTGATTTTCAGGTTATTTTTGATCATATTCATTCATTTTCACATGATTTATAGATCATTTATATTTGCATGCCATTTATTTTCTCATGTGATTTATGTTAATGTTTGAAAATATGCTTTTACCGTTTTGTTGGCGTGGTCCTCGAGATCACATAAGCTGGTAGATGGTGGCAATATCTGTGCATAGAAAATGTGCGTATAATCAATTTACATCAAACCCCGTCGTCATTAAAGCTCTGTGGCTATCCATGGTCCCTTTTAATTGCACGATAAAATCCAATTAATGGGAATATAACAGAGCTTATTAGCATCAGTGCGCGGACTTGGACGCCTCTAACGATGCCTCGGGCAGGCAGATGCCGTACACCTTAGGAACATTTGAACACCTGGTTTCTAATCACCGAACAGGAGTTATACTACAGACTACTGCCTTACTACCTGATATGAACATTTCAGTTTTGAACTTAGTTGTATGAGTTTGACGTGTACTATCTCCCATACAGTCCCTTCGTTTCTCTTGCCTTATCTTTAGCCTGTTTAAATACCAAATTGGAGATCTTCCAGCCAAGGGGATGAGGAGATAATAGCAGGGAGGGCATGCAGACGCGTCTCAATCTCAAACTGTCATGTCAAGTGAGCGATCGGCTTCAGGAGAAGGTCATTACTCACCCGATAGTGGAACAGAGTGGTGTAGTCGTGTTAGCTGTCGTACAGTCTCGTTCTGCACCGTGAGCCAGACATGTCCTCTGGCATCTTGAAACATGAAGCAGACATTAGGTTACAAGCTGGACAGCCAGTAATGTTCCCAAGCTACGCGTGGACATCTACATCATGCACAGGGTGGTAGTGAGCTTCCTTTCTTCTCCACTCTTCTCTTACCATGGGCACTGGATTGCCCACCAACACAACATGACCTACGAATAAGTCATTTTTAATACTCGGAACACTAGTTTTTAGGATTCGGGAAAGGTTTCTTTACATTTCAGCTGCTGTCAATAAAATCGACGTTCACAGGGAAACTTGTGGTCTGTGGCTGTAAACATCATCCAAACAGATGCGTCATGTCATGGCGGCGTCACCGTGTGCCCTACAGTAATGGTCCATCAATCACGTGGTAGCATGTCAAGCTCAGGCCGGTGTATGTGCATTGTTATATGTTTGAGGAATCTCAGGATTTGTTTGTTACAGCCATCAACAGTTGTTTGTGAGGAATAGCATCAATCTACTTTTGCTGAAATTGAAAGAGAAGACATTTGTATTCGGTCCAGCGAGCCGCTCGTTATAAATGGAAGATGAATTTGATCGTTTTTTTTTTTTTTTTAATAGGCTTGTAGTTTAAATCAAATGATGTCCTGATCACAGTCTGATTGCAGTGCATGCTGTATGCATGGTGGACGTGTACTCGCAAATACCAGTGGATCCTTAACATTAGTCAGTTGGAAGAAAGGAAATTGTTGCCTCTCTGATTACTTAAAGATTAACAACTATTCAGATCTCCTTTCTTTTTTCCTTTTTGTCCTTTTGCCAAATTAGCATCTCACACGTTAGCTATTTAAGGCATGTGGACGTTATATTCCCTGGCAGTAATTTGGTCCACTTTTCCCCCCTGTCCCCCAGAGAGAAAGATCACTGCAGATCGATATCGGGTTATGATGACTGATCACCTTTATCCCATGATGAAACATTTTGATCTTGCTGATACCGGTCTATTCCAGGAGTCTGATTGCGAGTCACCAAGGCTTAAATGGTTTGAGGCTAAAAAGGATATGCTTTGGATTTCATAGCCACAAACATGGAGATATTTTAGACAATGCACCTTCAAGTTCAAGTTTTGCTTTATTGTCAACTCTTCCACATGTACAGTACATACATACATACAGAGAATTGAAATTGCATTACTCTCAGTCCCAAGGTGCATACAGATAATACTAACACTAGAAATTAAATAAAGCAGCACAGGACATATGGCAGATAAAGTGCAAGTGAGCAGACCAATGCTGCACAAAGTGCATGTCATTGTATGTTAGTGGGAGGAGTGGGAGTGGAAGGACCTGGGGATGTGGGATCTGGAGGGGTGGGGTGGGTTCAAAGATCTGTGGTGCCTGGGGCAGAAAAGGGAAGGAGGAGGCAAGTTCGGCAACCATGCGCTCTACTTTCTTCATAATGCCAACTTAACTGGTGGTTCTCTTTACTGATGTATCAATCAAGACTTACGTAATCCATGGTTCACGAAGCCATTCCAGAAAGTTTTTTTTTGGGGGAAAGGAAATAATAATAGAATGCCTTACACGCCAGGAATAATGATGGAATACCTTAAGCCAGGGAAATGACGGGCGAATACCTAAGATGTACCCCTGGATGAACATTTAGAAGACGGTACGGAGAGAAAGCCTGATTGGGTATGCAGGTACTTGCTGAAGTAATTGATCAGTATTGAATTGTCCACGTGTAGAGTTGAGGAGTTCATGTCCATTTGGGACACGTCCAAGAAGTTACGTAGACTCACTTGCGCAGCCCGTATGCATTCATCCATTCATGCATTAAAATCCCGATAATGCGTCCATTATGACCCCTGCTGTGATGGTCTGTCTCAAAGAGCCTTAACTGAAAAGGTTTGCAGTATATTAGCATCAGGAAGTACATCATTCAATGCTCTTCACTTTGATCTAACGGCCTTATGAGAAAAGGATTGATGTACTACTCCTCGATAATGAAGTTCATGTATTTAATTTGGTTTTGCTTTCATACGTTCAAACGATCTCTTGTGGGTATTATAACAGGGATTTTATTAACCAGATAATCCTCTGGTTAGTGTTTAGCTTCCGCAAATATACAAGCTACACGCACGATGAGTAGACGCTAGCATCTACGTCGATGAAGCTATAATTCAACTCAATAGAACTTTGAATTGAATTTAGTTTTCTGCACAGTAAACATGATGCACTTATTTCCAGGGATTTCAGAACAGCGTAACAAATATTGCGTCATCGGGTGGGCGTGGCCTATTTGATAATCTACCACTAACCATAACCGTAGTTTGTGGTTGTTTATTTGTTTTTTAAAATAAATCTACCTTTATGACCATTTTGTCCTTCGTAGTATGCTCTTTTTTTTTTTTTTTTTTGAAAGAGGGCGTTTTTCCAAGACCTCCGGAAACACGCCCACTTAACGTCATGGTAACGAAACCCCTGGAATTTAGTGAATGCCTCCGTAGGCAACCCTGGAATTATGGAGATGATGATAATTTTTCTGCCTTCTCCTCCCTTCTCTTAGCCCTTGGCTCCTTTTCTCCTCTTTTCCGCTGTGATTTTAAATTTCCCTTCTCAATCGTCGACTTTCACGACACTGTTTAACTAAAGCCTCACGATCATGCTTTGCTAGTGAGATGGCGGGAGCAGGGCATGGCTAGATATCCAGTTGTAAAATATATGTAAAGCTTTCCGTATGTTTTTTGGTAGAATAGTCATGTAGCAGGGACTGGATTACTTTCAGTGCAAAGTTCCACATGTTCTTCTCTTTGGCCAAATGAGTTTCCTCCGGCTACTATGTCTTCATGTTAAAGTCCTGAATAATGTGGGTCTTGTTAAACTAAACCACGTCTGCAGTAATTTAAAGGCTTTTTAAAACCTTGTGGGACGGCGAGCGTGAATCTAGGATCCGTCTGCTCAATCTGGCAACGTTCGAGACGTAAACTACACCCAGGTCGTTTCTTTTCCCTCCAGCTAATTAAAACGAATGCAAATCACCGTGTTATGCAGAAGCATAAATTTACTGTGAATACCACTAACTTTTCTTGTGTAAATATTGACATCGCATTAAGTCTCTGAATTTAAATAATTATTTACAGTACAATGTTTACAAAATTTGCTTATGGGAGACACAATGACCGCAACGACCCGGCTTCAAAATGACTGCGATGAGTCGTTTGTAAATATTGCCTGGTCCTGCTCATGATCTTTGCGTAGGGGTAAACGATATACAGCCGTAACGAAATGCACACTCATGAATATTCCACAGTTTTATTTAAAATATTCTTGAGTCGCTTCCCACGGTGAAAACCGTCTCAGCATCGTTCTTTTTACTTGGACGTGTGGCTTTGCCGTTTAGTGAACGAGGATCTGCGTACGGTTATGGAGGACGCGAGTGGAAAAGATGGCGGTGAAGTTGTGTGTTTTAGGGCTAATTTTTGTTTTAAGTAACTTAACTTTCTTTCTTCATTCTTTTTATTTATTTATTTATTTTCTGCTTGTCCGTGAATAAATAGACTGAACAAATTTTTGTTTATAATAGGAGCTGAGGGAATAGTATGGGCCAAGCAGAGGGCAGATCGATCAGAGCTTGTGCTGTATTAACACTCTCAAAGGACACACACCGTGCACACACATATATACACAAATACACACACACACACACACTTGAATTACTTTAATAATTTCACCTGGTGATTTTTTTTTCCTGCACATTTCTTTTCCACGCACTTCTGAGTTCTTCCACAGGCTTTGCTCTCTCTCTACTGCTCCCATATTTGCTCTTTTACTCTCTTGTAAACCTTCTGCTTCCCCTCTGACACCTCTTGACACTTATCTCGTTCTCCATCACTCCACTCTTGTTCACTTCAGACGGCTAATTATGCACGAGGATGTTTCGGATTATTCGTTAGTACGCACTGATCAGCCATCACGTTAAAGCCACTTTAATATGGCGTAGGTCCATCTGGGTCCATTTAACTTGTAACCTTGTGAGTAATTTACAATTTTTCTGACATCCAAAGCAAATATGGAGCTTGAAAGCAGTCTGGTTCTTCCATGCACTTGACCACTGGTTCTTCCATGCATTTGACCACTGACCTCAGAAACGATCCATTTCACGCAGGTAACTGTTCTCTCGTCATTTATTTATTCTTCTTTCCTTGTGCTCAAGAGTAGCTTTGTATGTTCTCTTACATGTTGTACACGTTCGTTGAGAACAAATCCAGCATATGTTCTTGTATCTTGTAAACGGTAATTTTTTTTATAGCTGTGTGTGCTGTGAATTCAGACATTTGGGGATTTCCAAACCTGAGGATAAATCCTGTATCTCATCTCACAATGTAATTCTCTTAAAACCAACCAAACAGTAGACATTGGCCAAACCCTCTTTGACTCATTTCGGTCTTTTGTCACGATCTCCTGCCACACATCATTTTTCTCACGCAGAAAAACGTACTATTTATCATATATTTATCATAATACGCCGCAGCACCCAAAATGTATCTGTCTGCACCGATGTCTCTATGGAACCGGGCAGGAATCAAGTGCGTCTCCCCTGGAGTTCTTAGTCCAGGGGTCGGCAACCTTAAACACTCAGAGCCATTTGGACTTTTCCACAGAAAAAAAAACACAGGGAGCCACAAAACCCTTTTGACATCTAAAATTTAGATAACACTGCATTTCGTCGCTGTCGGGCGGAAACCGTTATTTTTCAGGAAATTAAAAAAACGCCGTACCTTATCTGCAGTGCACAGGGTTTAGTCCGCGTTGCAGTGGATTGTCTTGCGCTAAATTCCTGTCCTCAGACGAGCACCAGAACTAGCGGGGGTCAAGATTTTTTTTCTTTGAGCCCAGTGTTTTGAAGACATTTACCTCAGAAGACGTGTTGATTCGTTGCGACTCTTCTTGAGGAAAAATATGCCGCAAAGCTCTCCCGCGGAGTGAGTAAGAGGTGGACAGTTGAAGTGTCCAATGGAGTTATGAGATTTGTGCTCAAGCTATTTTCAAGACTTTAGATTGGTTAATAACTTGTAAAAATAACAGACCCACGTGGGGACTGACCAATAGCATCGATATGTGAAAAAATATGAAATTGACCAAATTTGGACATACGAGGTTTCCGCCCGACAGCGACGATATATCCTTTTTTACCTTTATGGAACGTATAGAACAAACTGTAGTGTTGCATTTATGAAATCATTGAACTGCTACAGAGTAAACGAAATTTTATTTCTGCAAGCAAACAAAAATATTTTGAACAGTTTGAACTAACCTTAACAAAAAAGACGCTGGGTTGAAGGTTACTTTCAAATAAAATGTTCAATGTATAATCGAGTCCTCTTTGTATTCGTGACATCAAAATTTTAACTTGCCGGCTGCAGCGAACCAAAAATGCGTCTGCTTCATATGATGCATATTTTGAGTGACAAACTAAATTAAACACGGTTTATTTCAATGTTACAAGAGCATCATAATCTTAGAATTTAGAATTACATTTTTTTTAAAAACTCACTCTCTCTCTCTCTCTCTCTCTCTCACTCATTTTCTACCGCTTATCTGAACTACCTCGGTTCACGGGGAGCCTGTGCCTATCTCAGGTGTCATCGGCATCAAGGCAGGATACACCCTGTACGGAGTGCCAACCCATCGCAGGGCACACACACACACACACACACTCTCATTCACTCACACAATCACACACTACGGACAATTTTCCAGAGATGCCAATCAGCCTACCATGCATGTCTTTGGACCGGGGAGGAAACCGGAGTAACCGGAGGAAACCCCTGAGGCACGAGGCGGGAATTGAACCCCCAACCCTGGATGTGTGAGGCGAACATACTAACCACTAAGCCACCGTGCCCCCTTTTAAAAAACTATTTAACTAAAATAAAATAAATTTAAATAAAATATTTATTTTCCAAATCTACAGGGAGCCGCAGCAGAGGGGTGAAAGAGCCACTTGCGGCTCTTATCAGCCAATCAAAAAAGAGAGGATAACCAATAGCCAATCGGAAAATAGCACTATTGTATCTGGGTAAGATTTTACGCAACAACCAATGAAAAAAAAAAAAAAAAAGCAAATCCTGGAATTGTTCAGCATCATCCACGTTCACCCACAGAGAAAACCACTGGAGCTGCGAGCATCACTTTGAGCACAGAGTAAGTCATGATCTCCTGTTTTAATGTTACAACAAATTCACAACTTGTTTGACACAATGACATTGTGACTGCTGATAGAGACGTTTCCCAGATAATCAGCATCAGTTTTTCATCAGTGTCTGTAACTTAGCCAACAGTTTTACAGCATGTTCACTGATATCTGCTCAGAACAAGTAGTCTAGGCCAGTGGTTCTCAAACTGGGGGCCCTGAGATGGTGCCAAGGGGCCCCGGTTCACTGACAACACCTGCTCAGAACAAGTAGTCTAGGTTTGGGGATTGATGGGGTTGGAGATGTCACTCTTGCCTGTCTTCAAGACTTGAGAGCCCTGACGACTGGTGACATCTAAAATCTGTCATGATGTGAACAACTTGATCTCTATGCCTCTGCCACAAGACCTAAAGATCGTAACTAATCTCTCCCGGATAGATTAACAAAACAAATCCTCAGCCTTTGGCGATACAAGAAAACAGGAAGTAGTAGAGGGAAACATGGAGTTTGCTCGAAGCCATGACTAATGATGCCACATCAGCCTCGCTAATAAAATGTTAAATGCACCAGGAGAGTAAAAAAAGGATCCATTCGGATAAATTTTCCTTTTACGTCGGTGTCGTAATTAGTGTCTAGAGACGCGTAAAAGGAGGGTTTGTCCGTACGTACCCTCAATTTCACCTTCCTGGTCTGGTGCGCTTTTAACCCCTGTCACTTTCCACCACGTTGGCTTCCCCTGCACTGTTTTAATGTGGCCTGCTTATCAGTTCACTATTCAGATGTTCCTGAAGATTTTTATTTGAACTGATTTGCTTTTCAAATTCTTCCTTTTCCTTTGAAAGTTTGAAAGGATGAACGCAATTTTTCACATTTTGCCCAAAATGTTTGCTAAAGTGTGTGTGTGTGCTGCTTTGTCTCCATTACTGACACAGTAGCAGGGTGTTTTATTTTTTTTTAAATATATTTTATTTATTTATTTATTTATTTTTTTACCCATTATCCCTATTTTTTTCTGCTGAACTAATCAAATGTGCTTTGTGATCAAATCAAACAAAACAAACCAACCTAAAAAAGTCGGAAAATGTGATTTTTAGCCAAACTTTTAAATTTAAGAAATAGGTGGGTGGAAAAAAAAACGAAGTTTGCATGTTCTCTCCATGCTTTTCACGTAGCCTAAGTTATCTGACTGTTACAGACGGTAAGACTCCGCTCTAGCTGATCCCTGAGGAACCCAATAAGGAGGCTTATTGGGTTCCTTCTTCCCTGGCATGGTTTCCATGGTGATAAATTTTATCCGCCTTAAGTTTTATATTTTGCTTTCTCTTTTCCTGACTTGTGATTTATTTATTTATTTATTTAAATAATCAGGTTTTGTGCACCTGTTCATTGTTGCTTCTTAATTCCTTTGTGTTAATGACCCCACGTGCTTCTGTTCTTTATCTGTGTTTGTTTCTTGTTTAACTTTGGTCTGACTGCCATTCCTGAACTTGTTCTAACACACGGAAATGAGTTCAGTTTCCAGCCCATAACTGTAGCCAGACATATTTTTCATGGGTGACCAGTCAAGACCCAACGACCCGTTTTTGGACCCCAGTTTAGAAACTAAACAGGAAAATGAATAGCTTTAGGTTACATGTTAAGCAGATACTAATATTACGAATTCTATATTATTAGCTGAAGCTATAATTAGCTATGAATTCTTTTTAATTATTATGTGTAATGTTCGTCCTTGTATATATGTAGAGTTTACATTTGGGAATATAACCTTAGTTGAATTCGAGGAAAACCCCATTAAAGAAAGAAATTAAATGTTGTATGGAATGTGTGTAGTGATTCTGGTGCTAATGTGATGAGCTAATGTTGGGACTGTGTTTTTCTGTTCTTTCTCTGAGTAGATGAGTTCAGCGTTGAACAAGTGAACGCAGGAAATGTTTGACTCGAAGCTCTATAACGCAATGCAGATATACGACGCATTTGCCCTCAATAAGGCGAGATTGCAAGCGCCGTGATGAATAAAGACAGTGAGCCAGCAGAACTGAATCCAATTTAGAACCAAATTCACAACGCTCTTGGACGTCATGTTACAGCTTCTGTTTACATCATTTTGCTTACCCGAACTTTCTAATTCTGCTTTTCTGTTCAATCCAGCTGCCGAGGTTGCCAAAGTGGCACAATTTAAACAAAATAACAACAAAGACTAACACAGATTAGAGTACAAGTGGCGCAATTTAGAGAAGAGAGTGTAGCACAGCGAGATGTGAATTGCAGTGGATTATTTCAAACCCTGACAGTTTGCAAGAAAGAAAACAGTTTTCTTTCTTTCTTTCATTCTTTCTTTCTTTCTTTCTTTCTTCAGCCTATAATAGGTGCAGAGCGAATCAATTGTTTCATTATCATGAGTTGTGTTTTTACATCCTTGGCTTACAAAGTCTGTGTCTTTCCTCACATGTAGGAAAAAAATCAATAGAAAACGAACCATAGGCTTTAATCTAATAAACAGCGAGAAAAGAGGATGCTTTAGATTTGTTAACACGGTTTAATGCCATAGACGAACGTCGAGTTTAAAAGTATTTAATGGATCTTATGCCTCAGTCGATGAAACGCAGGAAATATTTCTGTATCCCGTATAATGTATTTTTGCTGAGAGATAAAAGGGTAAAAACGGTTCTCAGTGACTTCATTAGTGGAAAAACTGACAGATTTGATGATAAATTCTAAGGATTTGAGATGATGGACAGCTGGGTTTAATGAATGAAATATTGATTATTAAATAAAACTGAAAGACAGAAAAACACCCAATTGGTTTGTGCTTATTGTTTTGATGTGCTATATTCAATCTGTTAAAGATTCCAGCACACAGAGTTGCGGGTTGTGTCCAAATGGTTTACTACACACTATGAGTTTGTGTAACCTAGTGTTTAGTGTATGAATTTTAGAAGTGTAGTATATTAGCGTATAAATCCATCCCGTAGCTGGATTTCTGTCCGACGCAACCCTTCGAAATGTAAATGTTTTACAGATCCTACAGTAAGCTATAATTATATTTCATTGTCCGCAGAGAAGTTCCTCAGATTATCGCCGCCATTTGACGCCTTCTCGTTTATTTTAAAGCATATGATGTATGCAGGATTTTGTGAATTTTTCTTTAGACCACATACACACGGCGTGTCTTTGACCGCAAAAATGCCGTCAAGTGATTTTTAATTTTTTTTTACGTTGCAGGAATTTGGTGCTAACATGATGGCTGTTTTACACAGAATTAAGAACGTTTTTGAGTGTAGGTTTGTTGGTGTTGCTTTGTGATTTGGGACACTCTGTCGCCGTGCCGTTAAATAGCATCGTGTTAAAATTTCTGACTACGCTGAAAAACTGCATACGACCTGTATACGTGGCTAATCATTAGTACTGTGTACATGTTATTATGCTAATGATTAACTTGAATGTTGGTGTGTGTGCAGCTCACCTGAGCTCGTGGCCCCGGACTTCCAACGAAGACTCCGACGATCCCTGTTTTCAACGCGAGAGCTGCTAGCTGTGGGAAGCTTGCGTTAACGCTTCACCAGATCAAACTGTGGGTCAGGGATCTGAAATATTTACTTCACAGATGAATTAAAGATGTGCTGTTTAGTACTGTGTTGTGGCATTGACATTGGCAGCAGTGGTGATGTGTGGTTGTTCATTTGGTGCAGTGATATAGTGGTTGGTCGATGGGAGCACTGGTACTCCCATTGGTAGTGATAAGTCGTTGGGAACAATAGTGATTAGTGATTGCCAATGGAAAAGCAGTAGTGATTGGGAAGCACTATAGTGACTATTAGCACTATAGCGCTATTGTTAATAACGGAGTCACCGAGAAAGAGTAGTGAGTGGTCATAGGGGTTAGTGATTGGCACTGGGAAATACTAATGATTGATCGTTGGGAGAAGTGGTGATTAGTGATAGGGATTGGAAAAAATATTAATCAGTGATTGGTTACTGAGCGTTGTGATTAGTGACTGGCACTGGGAAACAGTAGTGATTGGTCATTGGGAACAGCGATGATTAGTGATTGACACTGACACTGGGAAACTGTAGTGTTTGTTGGCAGTATTATTCAGTGATTGGTCAGTAGAATAAATTGTGGTCAGTACGATCACAACAGTGATCAGTGCTTGGCTTTGGTGAACAATGGGATTAATTAAAGCCTTTAAAATGGTAGGATACATAGTAATAGCGTATACTGTATATATCATGTAGTAGACATGAATAAAACAATGATGCAGGAAGAGATTGCGCTTCTGCTGATGTTTTTGATAAGCATAATGAATTCCTATAAAAATTGTCTGCGTCTTTCTGCGGAAGCACAAATTAAGCTTTCCTCGCCTCTTTCTTTCTCACACGGACAAGCTTTACATTATCTCACCGGATCGATAAATCCACCGGACAGGGAAAGAGAGAGAACAAAGCTTCGAGGTGCTCCTGTGTGTAGCCATGTCATGCTAAATGAATGGAGTGTTGGTAATCCCTTTAGCGTTAACTGAGTGTAGTTGTGGGTAATATAAAATGTGTCCGTATAGATTTTTTGTGGTCAGGCTCCATATCGTGGATGTATATTTCACTTTCTTTCTCTCTGTCGCCGTACGCACGCAATCAAACATAAATTAAGTAAAGTAAACTCTGACATCGGCAGGAAAGAAGCAGCTCTCTATCTGTCCATCGACTCGTATTTTATAGGCACAGTTCGTACTTTTTTTTTCTTGTCGTCTCTTTTGTATACTTTTGAAAATTTGTTGTTGAAGCTGTCAGAATTTTGTCCATCTTATGAGAAAGTAAGCAAACCCGAGTCAAAGGTGTCATCAGGGCCGCTTTAAAGAAGTCACCAGGCTAATCCAGCTACCTCTCCTTCTGTTCAACTTATTCGTTTGCAGTATCGTTTCTGTACAAAGGCCTTTTTTACACCTGGTCACTTCATGTGTTTTCTCTGATCCGATAGATATCTGATTTGTTAAAACTGTTCCATTTACATTAGGCCACATAAATGCGTCTCGGCGAATCGGATATCGATCCGATCTTTCTACTCCCGCCCAAAACGCTAATATATTTTACTTCATTTCCGTTTCTGGCACGATTCACGACTCCTGAGTCACTTGCGAGTGACGCACTTCCGTTTGGGAGGAGTATAGTGCTGAGGTATTTGGCTTGAACAACCACATTCATTTACACCTGTCAAGTTTCATCTGAAACACGTCCCAGACCACCTCCTGAAGTGGTTTAAACATTCGGATTTATATCCGTCTCCAAAACGTTTCAGAGGGCATTTAGACCTGGTCTTTTTACCATCGGATAGCTTTCTGATCACAGAAAAATGAAGTGACCAGGTGTAAAAAGCCCCAAGGAGTCGCCTTAGGAGTGCTGAAAGGGAGAATAATCTGGCACTCTGGAACGGTTTGATTTTCCTACGGACAAAAACGCTGTAAAAATTTGTAATATTATTATAGTATTATGGGGCAAAGAAAAATAAAATCTCGACATGACACCACATTATGTTTAAAACTAGTATTTAGAATTATGTTCCCTTTTTGAGTCTGGTTTCTTCCTCTTCCATCTAAGGGAGGTTTTTTTTAGCCACAGTCGCCTCAGGCTTGCTCGTTGGCTATAAATTAAAAACCGAAGTCTTGTATTATATTCTTGAACGTTTGTATAATAATCTTTGAACTTTTTCTACTACATTTCTATATTTACTGTTCTGTAAAGCTGCTTTGAGACAATGTCCACTATATAGCTCTGTATATATAGAGTTCTACGCTTACGTTTTCAACCCTAGGTGCCCATCAGGCAATTTACTACCCCACCACCCCCATTTAATTAAGAGCCATAAGGAACCAAAGCACACCAAATGGCACATGAACCAAACATACCAATTTGTCTGTAAATGGATTTGTGTTGTAAAGTGCTCACATCGTTCACGCCGTCAGACAAATAACTAACAGAAGCTCTTTAGGCTTCCTTTTTCTTTTTTTTTTCATTTTCATTGTCTGTAATTGTTATATGGATCTTGTTCAGATCAAATGTTCAGAGCACTGGAATCTTTTTTTTCCGCTATTAATTCCGGAAGTTTGATTTTCTGAGTGAAGAAATTAAACCTGATTATGGTTTTGAAAACACGGCCAAAAAAATCCTTATAGGAGATGAGACGCTTACGTCTGGTAGGTTTTAAGTTTTGGTAGAATTGTTGTTTGTTTTTGTTATTTATTTATTTATTTTTTTCCCGGTTGTTTTGACTGTGTATACATGTGTTTCTCATGGACGGCAATGCATAGTGTATGCAATGAAGCAAACAGACTGATGATAAATTTTCTGGCCTGGTGTTTATATAAGTGCCTCTGGGTTATACAGCAAAGCAAATGTTTGCACTTTTGACCAGAAGAGTGTAAGGGTGCTTGGTGTAATGAGTTTTACTTGATTATGATTTTAGAAAAGATACACAGGTTGTTGGTGTCTTTTTTATTTATTTATTTATTTATTTATTTATTTTCTCCCTCCTCTGATCTCCTTGAGCACTTTAGTCCATTTCTCCTTCTCGCTTTTCTTTACCTTTTTGTGCGCCCTTCATGTTTCGTATCTGTTTCAGCTGCCCGGCCCCGTCTCATTTTTTGCACTTTCATCCATTAAGCCGTCCGCTGTATTTATTCGTTTCTGGTATTTTTCTTTTCTGTTTTTTTTTTTTTTTTTTTTTTTTTTCTTTCCCCCTTCTCCTTTTGACTGTTCCGTCTCATTCCTCTCACTTGTGCTCTCTCTCTGTGCTAGTCGGAGTTCACAAGGGATTTTGCCACAACTCTCTCATAACCTTCAGCAGCCACAGGCACTAATTAACCGCTTTCTCTTCCCTCTTCTCTCTCATGCTCAAAAAACAAGCAAGCGAGTGATCCCATTAAAAACGGCAGAGCTTGTACTTCTGTAAACGAAGGGCACTCGAATGCTGAGAATAATGGCTTTCTTGCATTAGCCTTGAGTTCTCCGAGTCTGTTATGGAGGCGTTTGTTTGGAGTGAATGAGGTCCTTTTCTGTAATGAGGTCCACAGCATTAATGCACGCTTTGCTCTCTCTGTGTGTGTGTGTGTATGTGTGTGTAATACATTCATGGCAAGACAAAACAGTGAGCACTCTTACCCCACTGATAATTAGCTGTGTATTAGTGTACTGTATGTATGCTGAAAGTTTACATTTCTGTCCGCTTAAAAATGACGACATTGGTGCTAACTTTTTAATAATATTAAAGCTACTTTCCCTCAATCGCCATCAAAAGGACATTCAAGATTATGACGTGACTTACACAGGCTACCTGCGAAACTTGCTCAGGGTTAAATCTGTTAATCCTCATTATATTTAATGTATATAATGCTTATTTTATTAGACAGGACTTTTCTTCTTTGTTTCTCCTTGAGATCCTCTTAAAAAGTGACAGACGCTTCAGTTGTTCAACAATACTTCGATTTCCTGCCAGCACCCAAAACCCATTCCATAAATAGCATTGATCCATTTTGAAGGATTTAACCCCTCGAAACTTTTCCCTTTATTCAATCACCTTTGGCTGTAGGATCTTTTGGAGACGGTGATGCCTCTCCATCAGATTTTTACAAATTTAGTTGCGTGTGTGTGTTTTTTGCACTAGATCATGAACGGTTTATAGGAAGGAAATTATTTACAAGTTCATGCTCCAGCGTCACCCAGATGAGAATGAATTGTTAGGTACCATACAGTTGAACTGTGTGTGTAGATACAGTATAGATGAATACAAAACGGAGGGATTTATATGGAAATATATAGAGAGAGATAGAACTGTTAATTAATGGATAAAGAGAGATGGATGAATGAAATAGAGAGAGAGAGAGGTACAGTAGATGGAGAGAGAGATGGATGGGATACATGAATTGGATGGAGAAGGAGAAATGGTGAAATTGGATGAATTCATAGATGGAGGGTAAGATGGATGGATGGATGTGAGTGAATAGAAAGAGAGATTGGTGGGAAAGATGAACTGATAGTGTTGTATAAATAGAGTTGGGTGGATGAATCGATAGAGGGAGAGATGGATGAATGGAGAGAGAAATGTCTAAGATGGATGGGATAGATGAATGGATAGAAAGAGATGGATGGGATGTATGAATGAAGTGATAGAGAGAGGTGGATGGATGGATGGATGGAGAGAGAGAAATGGGAAAGATGAGTTGATTGTGTTGGATGGATAAATTGATAGTGGGAGAGATGAATGGGATACATGAATGGATAAAGAGAGAGAGGTGGATAAATGGAGAAAGAGTTGGATGAATTAATAGATGGAGAGTAAGATGGATGGATGGATGAGTGAGTAGAAAGAGAGATTGGATGAAAAGATGAATTGGTGGTGTTGGATGGATAGAGTTGGGTGGATAAATGGATACTGGGAGAGATGGATGAATGGATGGAGAGAGAGGGAGGGATGGAGGGAGGAAAGAAGAGAGATGTGGGATTAGACTGAGCCAGACTACTATATCCAGTTTGCTTTGCATGTGTCTTGGGCAGCGTGTTCAGGGTCGTGTCTTGTTGGACGTTTGGTGTAAACAAGTGTACTTCATTTTTCTATAAAGATCCACAGAGTTCACTTTTACTGCATGCCATCACTGAGCTCATTTACTGCTCTTTTAATAAGGCATGTATGGCAACTTAATATACTGCATGGGCTGATAATTGGATCAAATTAATTGGTTAGTATTTTTATAGTTACTCTTGGCACAGCTCATCATTTTATCCATAAATTATGCATTATTTTAGATGAAACGTGATGAAACACATTTTAAATTAACAACTAAAGGTCAGTGGTTGCCATGGCACCCAGCAGGGTGCTTTTACATTTCTTAAGTCGTCTTTAGTTCGGCGGATTACTGGATCAAACTTCTGGCATTTTAAACGAATTCATTCATCAGCACGAGTTCATTGTTTTGTGCCACCATTTTTCAAGAATTAATGATTCCAGAAGTGATATCATTTCTATAAATAGATGAATAAAAAAGTGCACAGCTTAAATATGCTATGGAGGACTAGGCATCATGCGTGATACTGCATCCAGTAATCACGCACTCGGTTGTGAACGTCGTTTAGACGTTCACGCAGGCAGGGGGCGGAGCTAAGGCGTGACACATTTGTATCCAGCAACTTGGAGAACGTCATCTCTTTGAGACGAGGGTAACGAATCTCTCTCTCTTCGCAATCTCTCTTTCAAGCTTCAAACGAAGAGCCAGGCCCACAATTCGGAGACTAAGCGCTAATTAGACTTTTTGTTCCGCTTGATTGAGTTGTGATTGAAAACTCTAATTAGCTGTTTATCTTCAGCACCGTCATTATCCTCTCCAAAAAGTAGCAGGAACACCAGTGTCCTAATAGCTGTTTGTAGGAGAGGCTTGTTGAGCTGTAGTTCTAGTCATGGCTGATCAATCCACCATCTGTCTCAGTCTTTAATCTTCTTTAATAAAAGTGCTCTATAGTGCGAGACGTACGTTTGAGAAATACAGGGAAATAAGCTGCGATTGGGTGACGAGATCCTGAAGTAGATGAGACGTACTGAACATTCTGACTAATCTAGACCGGATTGAGAACCTCAGTTTGCAGGAATACTGATAACCGCTAGATTTTTATTTGAGAGAATTATCATAAATACCAGTTACCCCACTAGGATTTGCACATGAATGATTGCCTAAAGTCATTATTACCGTGGAATAAGTCCTCTAAGTCTAAGTCGTGACTGGGGAAACTTGGACTATTTTAAACCGAGATTTTCCGAGTTTGCGGAGTTGCCGAGATGGGAGTTTTCAGTGCGATAAGGAAGACAGGTTTTTGTTAGTTTTTCTTTGTTTGCATTTGTGGTGTCGAACATTTTTACACAGTGAGAATAAATAATAATAATTCATGTCACGTTTCAGCTTTATTGCCAGGCTTGTTATACTGTATATATCAGAATCAGCCATGCTAGAGCTCCAATCTGGAAGCCTAATCCTTTAACGGTTATATGGTTTGACACCCAGGTGATGCAGAGCAGAGGCCTTAAGACGAGGACCAAAGACTCAACGTTCTGCACTGACTAAAAGAGATCTAAAATACTTCATACACAGAGATCTAAAACGGATCAGCCTGGAATATCCTCCACTGACACAAGTTTTTGTATTCATTTATTTATGAAATCAAAGTATTAAGGAAATTTTAAGGTTCTGATCTTGAAGTCTCTAGGTTCTAGTTTTGTTTTATGTCTGTTCATTGCCTCAGCCCGGTATTGATTTTGCCCACGTTACGGTTTTGCGTTTTTGGAATCGGTTGTCTGCTTCAATAATAAAGCTTATGCCTTCAACTGCAGCCTAAAACCTAAACCTAATATTCTGCTTTCGAATATTCTCCCTTATGTAACCGAGACCAATCGCGGGTATTAATAGCAGCAACATGCGAGCTGCCTTGCAAATTCAGGTCAATATGTTGATCCATTAGTGTTGGAGATGGACAGGAGTGTGTTTAAGAGTCTACAGCGATTGGTCCGGATTATCCGTTCCACTTCACCCTTTAACACACTCCATTACCCAACATGTATCAGCACTCTTAAACTGTCCTCATACTAGAGCAAGCATACGATCCTTTCTCATGCACCTCCTGTTCCTCTTAGCTTCTCAACTGTCGGTAAAAGCGATAATTTTTCTAAATGGATCATCGTGTGGGGATAGTTGTGTAGTGACTTTTACTCTGGTGTCCCTCACATTCTCACACACACACACATGCTGATGAGCGCTGTGTACTCTTTGTATTGTGATTGGTTTGGTGTCAAGATGGTAATGGGAACAGGCGGGAGAATTCCCTGTGGGCTGGTAATGTTTTGATCTGATTATCGTGGTCTAACAGCGCTGCGTCGATGAAAGAGGCTCGCCAAGGCTCACGTCGAGTCCGATGTATAAACTCGCCGGCCGGAAATGCCGCAAATGTGTCATTTGAGGAAGTAAATAAAAAAATGTAATTCTCTCCCAGAACATCCCAATGAATGCCATTAAGTCTATATCAATAAATGGAAAGAATATCTGAAAACCAGTACTGGAGCAGGTCATCCGCCTGACTAGGTGTTGGTTACAGGAGCAATTTAATGGTCAAGGGCAGGGGTCGGCAACCTTAAACACTCAGAGCCATTTGGACCCGTTTCCCACCACAGGGAGCCACAAAACCCATTTGACATCTAAAATGAAGAGAACACCGCATATATCGTTTTTTACCTTTATGGAAAGTGTAGAAAAAACTGTAGTGTGTCTCATTTATGAAATCAATGAATTGCTACAGAGTAAACGAAATTTTATTTCTGCAGGCAAACAACAGTTTGAACTAACCTTAACAAAAGAGACGCTGGGTTGAAGTTTACTTTCAAATAAAATGTTCAATGTCTATTTGAGTCCTCTTTGTATTCATGGCATCAAAATTTTAACTTGCCGGCTGCAGCGAACCAAAAATGCGTCCGCTTCTGTGTGTCGGATTTCGCAAGTCGGCGGTTATGACGCATATTTTGAGCGAAAACAAATTAAACACGGCTTATTTTAATGTTACAAGAGCATCATAATCTTAGAATTTAGAATTACATTTTTAAAAAAAACTAACTAAAATAAAATACATTTAAATTAAATATTTATTTTCCAAATCTACAGAGGGTTGAAAGAACCACTTGCGGCTCCGGAGCCGCGGGTTGCCGACCCCTGGTCAAGGGTAACTTGGCTAACAAAGGGGGGGGTCACCGTATTGATGAGACCACATTAGAATTTTTTTGTCCTTTGCACCAAATGTTATATTTGGTAAAAGTCCTGCAGTCATTATTGTTATCCTCACTGTGAAGCATGCTGGTGGTAGCATCACATTGTTTGGCTGCTTTATTAAGCAAAAAAAGAAGTCCTATCTGCACAGCTTGAGCAATTTTCTCCATTTTCACCCTAAGCTAAGACAGAGCGAATGGTAGAGAACAAAACAGGAGAGAGAAAAAAAAAAAAGACATGATAACATCCTCTTTAATTTGCAGCCCCTCCAAAACAAAAGCATGGCTTAATGAATTGGAAATGGTTTTATTCAACAGGGAATACGAAACCAAATACGGTCGAGAGCGGGGCTGCGCGATGTGAAAATTACTTTGAGCGACACAGTAGTGCTGAAGTGTAAATGAGATCTCGGACTCGACACGACTGAAAAAGCACAGGACTGCTTCAGATAATATGTACATGCTGTCTACTAGGTCTTACATAAAATACATACGAGTCACTTGTGTTATGGTGAGTACTTTATTTATAATAGAAGCTACGTTGATAGTTTTATTGGTTTTAAATTCAAATTCCTTATTATATCTGCATTGTTTCTGACGGCAATTTTGGGTGGAGAACCTGGAGCGTAATGTTTCAAGCATCTCGTGACGGACGACTGTCCAAATCCTCGACCGGTTTTCAAACATTTCATTCTTTTGAAGTTTCTTAACCAAATTCTCCCCGAAATTATTTTTGTTTGGAGGTGTATTAGATCAAATAGAGCCTGCTTTTAATATATGACGTCAAATTTATTTGGTGCTGAGGGCACGCCAATTTATTTACAGGGGGAGCTGTAATAATATTTGAAAAATAGGTCTTGGGCTCATGTTTTATTTTCTCATTTTCACTAGAAGTGAAATCTGAAATAGAATTACGAGAAGAAATTGTTTCAATTTAAAAACGTGATATTTCTCCTGTGCCAGCGTAGCTGCAACTCCTGTTACGTTACGCACGCGTAATCTATTAAATTATTAACTAAATTATTTATTAGAACACAGCCTTTATATTAGGCTGTGGGGATTTATTTCCAGGGATTTCAGAACGGCGTAACAGATATTGCGTCATCCAGCAGGCGTGGCCTATTTGATAATCTAACTCTAACCGTAGGTTTTGGTTGTTTGTTTTCGAAAGCAGCTTAACTGTAAGATAATACAGCATAATAGATATAAAATATAAAATCTACCTGTATAACTATTTTGTCCTTCATTATCCATCGTAGGTATGCTCTTTTTTTTTTTTTTTTGAAAGAGGTTCTTTTTCCAAGACCTCCAGAAACACGCCCACTTTGTCGTGATAACGAAACCCCTGGAATTTAGTGAATGCCCTATGGGGAGCTTTGTACTTCTTTGGGGATGCTGAAGCACATGCTAGCCCCTCTCTGGTGCCACCTATGGAAGCCATGGGCAGCATGTCCTCATTATAACTTTCTTTCTCTATATGCATAAGGCATCTTAATCAGCATAATCTGCCCTTTAATTCCCGTCTAATTAACCTTCTGATATCATTTGTTTTCACCATTATAGGCTCACGTAATTGCTTTCAAGGCTCTATTAGTACTTATTCTAAAATCATGACTGAGGCAGCTTTGCTTAATTAACAACTCTGTATTTTCCGCACAGCTCGCCAGGACGAGCCGAGAGGTTTTGCGTTCTAGCCGAAATGAGTTTTCAGGGTTTTATCACTGGGATTTATTCAGCTTAGCTCTGAGATGCTTTGATGTAAAGATCTGTTCAATGAGGACAGAATTGTCTCCAGACGATCATTTGTTGATGTAAACACCGCTTTATTTTTTTTTTCCTTTTAAGGAATGATGATGAGATTCAGTATCAATTCAAAGTTGGTTCTAGAGGTGGTTTAAAAAAAAAATAATCAAGAGTGAGAAATTTTATTGCAGGTAATAAAATAGGAAAATTGTATTACAGGAAATTCCCGTTTCCTCAAGGCTGCTTTTATTCTCTCCACTCAAAGATTTTCTATTTCTGTTGCGTACGTCATCAATTCTGCACGCGTAGTAAACCCTGTTCAAAAACGAGCGGGCGGACATATATAACGTTCATGCGCTCATGGAGTTTCAATACATGAGACAGGGAAGTCAATGCAGGAAGCAAAAAAAAACCCCAGAAGATTAGAATAACTGATATTAAAATGACTTAAAAAGAAACCCTTGTCTCTTTCTTCTCTTTCTACAATGGATGCCGTCGACGGGAAATGAGTCGGAACGTCTTCGTTGTTCTGCCGTTATATGTACTGACACCGGCTGCCCGGTGTGATCGATTTTCCTAATGTTTGTTAGTGCTCTCTGTTCTGAAAGGTCATCATCACGGAGGCTCTTGTGATTTAACACTTCATAAGATTTCATTGGGTGGCGTTATGATGTGTCAGGAGGACAAGAATAGGATCAAATCAGAGTCGACACGTTCGTCATTAATGGTCATGATGAACAGTTCAGCCGAGAACTAAACGTCGTCTTTTTCTTTTGTCGAGAGGAGCCGTATTTGCACAAAGCCTGCGTTGCGTGCAGGTTGATTGAAGAGCTACCGACGGATGGTGCTTTGTGCAAATCACCATGTACAAATCTTTCCCTGTGTGCTTTCACGTTTGTGTGACTGGGCATCTGTGCGTGTTGTAGAATCTGTGCATCCACAGTTAGCTGTATTTGAATTGTGAATGAAGTGCATGAAAGATTACAGCGGCTTTTCTGGCCGGCCCGTTCAGGTTAGCGTAGCTTTAGCATGCCCAGATTTTTCTTGCATAGAGATGTCAACCGGAGCCAACGGTAGCTTCTAGTCTGCAGTTTTTATACACAAGCCTTTGCCTGGAAATTAATCAGTGGGTGCGTCTCGTTCAGCTTCCTACTGTAGATCCCTCTGTAGTGGTCATGAGCTCAAGTCCCGGGCTCTCACTACACATTAGGACACCGATGACTCAATTTTCAGCGACATTCTGTATTTTTCATCAGCCACTTTTATATGTCATCAATTTGTTCGCTTAATCATGCAGGATTGTAGTGGGTTTTAGTGGTCTGGCGTACGTTCCCATGGTCATTTGAATCCATGGGAATTTTTTATTCTTCAAAAAGTGGGCAATGTTAGAATTCATTAAATTTCATAGGAATGAAGTCAACAAAACTTGAAACAATTACATTTTGTACCAGTCGTGTCACGCGGATTGCAATGAATATGCGAGTATGGGATCGTGTTGGTCTTTTTTGTTATGCTGTAATATATTTGTGTGTTTAAATTATGTAAAACGCAAGATTCTCTAAACGTTTAAATGTTTTACTCATCACGGAACGAGCCTTGAATGCGCGTAAGCTGTAACCTGCTTCTGACGCTCGGCTGTTGCTGAGCGTTGCTCTGACTCCGGGCCTCGTCCCTTCAAGCTCAAAGTGTGCCTTTAATAAATATCCAATATGTTATTGCATGTATTTTCATCATGGAAAAGCAGGAACAGTGGGTGATGTGGGAGGAAATATGACTGTGATGCAACAGACAACAGAAGACAGGGATATGGTGCATTGCACTGCTATGCTTTCAGAAGGAAAAAGATTACCTTGTTAGTTACTACCTTTTCATGGTTCATGCAAAATGAAGCTTTAGTGATCCATTATGTAAAAATATTCTTGGTCAATTAGAAACGGATCGATCACGTCATGACTCATGTCTGTATCTGGAATCGTATATCGTATACTTGTAAATATTCGAAAGAGAAGTTACTCTTTTCTTTCCACCTTAATATTCCATCAGGTGCTGGTGGTGCTGTCACGAGGAGACAGAGTTGCTAGGATACAATCACAAGCAGGTTATTAAACCGATCCAAATCAGCATATGGGAAGGTTCAATAAACGCAGCTTGTTGCTACAGGTAGGTGACGGAATTTGTCTTATGATGATGAATGAGCCAAAATGGAGCCAAACACAGACCAACACTTGAATTCTGGTTCTTTATCTTTATGACTGTCTGGAGGCTGTGTTTACAATCGTGACCTCCAAGGAGCTTCAGATTATTCGCCACAGGTTTACATCAAACCGTTTTATAAGTTCTACCATGTTCTAGCCATGGATACATTTATGAACCATTTATGGGAAGCGTAAGCTGCGTCCCAAATAAAGTACTATTCCTAGGTACTATACTGTCTGCAGTTCCATTTTAGACCAGTTGAAAAATTAATACACTAAAGTTTTGTCTACAGGAGTGGTGTTATGTTGTAGCTGAGCACCAGCGCCTGGTATCCCTGCCCCTCTTGTGTGATGTAAGCCAAGATGCGACTGTGTCCAACATTCCACACACTATACATACAACAAAATGACATGGACTATCTGCATCAGTATGCCATTTGGGATGCAGCTATTGAATCCTGAACTGGGCAGTAGGTAGTTTTGCTACAGTAGGTTTAATCTTAAGGAGGGAAAAATTAGTTTTGACATTTTCCTCCTTGTTTTTGCATGGGTTTCACCCGAGGTCTCTGGTTTCCTAACACCATCCACAAATCATGAATGTGGGTGCGAATGAATTAGTGTGCTTGGTGCCCTAAAATGGACTGGCATCTCACCTTTTGTGACTTTCCAATCTCCGTATTCTTGGGACATGCTCTCGATCTATTGCGGCCCTGACGAGGTGGTTTCCACTTGGTTTCTGGAGAAGAAAGAATGAATTTCACATGAACCTCTTTGAAGGGATAAAATACCTGCACTTGTGGAAACAAGGCAAAGATCAAAACTGGAAAACCAAACGGACAACAAAGCCTCCGAAATGGGCAACGGCAGGAACGTTGTTGAGACTTTGTAAAGTGAAGTGGGGGCGTTTAAGTGGTGGTGCATAATGAGAATACCATAAGTGAAGCACGGAGCAGCTGGTGGAGTTAGTACCTTGGGGATTGTGTATGGGTTGGAGTGGATCCGGAATTGAGAGTCTCAGCTGGAGCCAGTGAAGCTCTAGATGTGACTGTACACCTTTTCTGACCCTCGCTCATAAGGGCGATCGATAGATGGACGGAGGGTATGTCTCCTAAGATGCAACCCAGATTTGGTATCCTCAAACCAGAAACCCAACATCTATTCTTAGGGTCAAGAATTGAACTCTACCATTTTTAATAGGTTTGTTTTGTTTGGGGGCAATTTAGCTTGGGCGTTCACCTCAGTCTATACCCTCTCAGCTCTCTGGTGAAAGTATTTCACTGCAGATGCTCATGTACAGTATGTCTATACAGAAATCAATTTTTCTGATAGGTATTTAAGCCTATAGACAATGAGTGGCATGAGTCACCTAATGGAATAAGGGTAGTTTGTTTAAAAAGTAGGGCAGTTTTGTCCATGTTTCCCATTGAACCTTCCCAACTCTTGGTTACTTCTCTTGACCTGACCATTTGCTTACCATTCTCCCAGCTTCTTCATGAAAGCAGGCCATACTCGGGAGGCAATTCGGACATTGAACAGTAACTTTAGAAATGTCTTCCTGACTATTTTTGATAATGATCCAATACCACAAACCCAGTATATCGGTATGTCTCAGTGCCGCTATACTGCTATTTGCAAACTCGAGCGAAAGGCAGTTTTAATAAGCAAAACTGGCATAAATAAATAATTAGCAATAAAAAGGAAAGCACAAATTCCTTCTTTGACATTCAGCTCTTTGGCCTCACAAAGCCCCAGAGATTCCCTCCATAGAAGTAGCAGTTCACGTAGATAATTTGCTGGAATTCTGGGTTCAAGCCCTCACGTCGGAGTGCAGAGAGCAGATCCCTGGGGCAAATACTAAATCGGGCAGGAGAGGAATAAGCCGAAGCCTAGCGTATTTAGTGAAACAAGGTTTCTGTTTATACCCAGAGCCGAGTCTCTAGCGTAACGGGGTGTTCGAGGCAGAGCTAGCTCTTGTCGTGTTGCCTTGTCTGTCCAGGTGACATTTTTCTTTTAGTATTCACCCACAGTAATGTCAGTGTTTGTGCATGCAAACTAAGCTTGTTATGCAAACATATAAACACTTAGAGACTCCTTTACTCCCTTGCATGCAAATTGAATAATAAAATCATGCTAATTTCTTACCCAGTATACCAACCGGCCACCTGATATTGAACTCTGTATCAGCTGCATAGGTGTGTATGGTAATACAGTCAGACTGGAGTCAGATAATTGATATATAAGGTAAGGTGTGTTGGATTAAATTTAATAAATAAATCAGAGATCTTAGTTTTCTGAGCACAATTGGTGGAAGGATGTTCGCTGTTGCCTTCCAGTAGTCAAAACTTGGGGACACATCAAACTAATGTTTAAAAAAAAAAAAAAAACGAATACAGACTTCAGTCGCTGGCTTTTGTGATGGGCAAAATTAATGTAAAAGCAAGCCACGATATTTGGAGGATTTTTCAGATTTTCTGAAGATTTGGGCCCATACATGTCCTGTGTCCACCCAATGTTAATAAGGTTTAATCTAACCATTAAAGCAATCGTGGCTGGTAAACATCCATCGCCTCTGACCGCCGATGACCCGGTCGTTATGTGGAGCATAATGTGTCTCTCTATAGTGAGATTGAAATGAAGAGATGCTAATGGCTAATATTTCTGCTTTGGGCCTGGTGATTAGGGATATCCTAGCCTAACTAATACCAGTATCGGTGGTGTATCTCTCTCTCTCTCTCTCTCTCTTATTTATTTATTTATTTTGCTGAATATTGCCTTGACTTAATTAAGATAGTATCCAAGTCTTTGTGAAACTTCCTTCTGTTATTTCTACATTACATGCATTAGCTAAAGAAGAACCTTAGGCTTTGAAGGTTCTTACCGAGTAGTGTCCCGTTTATTAAAAATTAATTACTTTGTCCCAAACTGTGGGTAAGAGTTGATGTCAAGGCGGATGTGAATCCCAGGGGAGAGCGAGAACCGAGTAGCTCTCGAGTCTCAGAGCAATTTAAACGTGAACTGAAACCGAGCAGGGCAAAGATAACAGATGACTCGCTGCCGCTTTCCCAGACACCTATTAGGCAGAATCCGTCTCTCCACACTTCTCTCTCTTCCTCTCTCTCCATCCCTCCTACTCTATCTGCAATAGCAATATGACTCATGAGGTAATTAAGGGACAATGTGAAAGACACAAGAACCCCTCAATAGATCCCTCACAGCGATATCCTGTGTCCTTTTTTTTTAATTTCCCTTTCTCATTTTTCGGCCATACAGCATTTGCTCACACGTTCCTTCTTTTTATATATATATATATATATATATATATATATATATATATATATATATATATATATATATATATATATATATATAAAACCCTGATTGATAAACAGTCTCGCTCCGATCGTTCATCACTGCTGGCTTCGAGATGTCCGTGTACAGAGGGAAATTATTTGTGTAAGGCTTTGCCTATGGCCGTAACACACACTCAGAACTGTCTCGAGGCATGGGATGAAAAATAGCCCATGTTTGTGCCTGGTGGCTTTTTTTTCTTATTAAAACAGAGCAAAGACTCTACCATTTGTTCCAGTGTCTTAGATGTAGAAATATACTGAAGGTCTTCATCATTTAAAAAAAAAAAAAAAAAAAAAGTTAAATCTATACATGATTGAAATATATGAAATAAATTCTAGTGAAAAAAATAAATAGCGAATCTGACACCGACGTGTAGTATAATCCTTTTTTTTAATACATTTTTTTTTTTTTTAAATTGTTAATGTACCAAAAGTTCTGATTACAGATATTTCAGTATGAGCTTCATATATACATAACTAATTTCCAGTCCTGCAATTACAGACATTCTGTTTTTATTCAGTGGAAACCTTTTATTTTCCCACCCAGTAAGATGCAGCACCAAACTTCATCAACTCCAAGAGCTTTGCCAATATTCTCTCTCTCTCTCTCTCGCACTCTTTCTCGCGTGCGCGCGCACACACACACACACTCCTTCTCTCTCTCATGCACGCTTTCTCACATGCTGTTCTCTCTCTCTCTCGCGCACGCACACTCACACACACGCACTCCCTCTCTCTCTCTCTTTCATGCACGCTTTCTCACATGCTGTTCTTTCTCTCTCTCTCTCTGTCTCTCTCTCTCTCTGTCTATTGAAATTCGTTCCACACAGCCGCCCAGTGCCCTGTCACAAACTATTGAACACTGAGACAACAAGTAACACAAACAAAGCTGGAGCGAGGCACCAAGAAAATTAAACCGTACAAATGTAAAAGGATGTGAAACAAGGAGAGAATTGAAGCAGTTTGGAAACAAGCAGAGAAAGGGGGAGAGAGCGGAGAGAACGAACGAGAGAGAGAGAGAAGGATTGAAGGGATGCTTGTTTTAAATGAGCCCTAAAACTGATAGTGAGAGTATGGAGATTAGAGGATTAAACTAGACTCCTGTCTACTCCTAAAGGATTTCTGACCCATCTCTTCTGCTCTTGCGGTTATTATCTAATGCATCCAAGGTATGTGAGCCGAGGAAGCAGTTCTGAGTCGGTAGAAAACCAGGTCTATATGACACACAGGATGTGGCTGTAGAGAACAAGACTACAGTAGATGACTGTGAACGGCGCATGGAGGAGATCATGTTTGGGGAAATCTGACAGTTTAAGTGAAACGCAGCACAGATCTCTACTCTGTTCAGCTGATGTCAGGAAGTTTTTGTTATTGACGGCAATCTTGCATCATCCGGTCCTACAGTCGGTTTGGTTTTGATGATTTATCTAAGTGGAAAAGACTGAGGAGAGAAAATAAAAGCTGGTTCGGTTGGATAGGAGTTGAAATAAATAAATAAATCAACATATGTCACGTCGGGAATCTGTATCGGCTCTGTCGTTCTTCTTTACTGTCTGCATGGAGATCGTTAGAGTTGAGATATAAATAGAGGCAGAAGTAGGTAAAGGAGGGAAAAAAAAAAAGTTTAAAATGAAAAATCATGAAGTACAATTACATAATGTACCATATGTCTAGCTGCACCGTTGAGAATCAATCCCATAATGCTTCAGGGAAAAGCAGTTTCCAGTAATTTCCTGTATAAAAAATAAATAAATAAAAAAATCCCAGAAAGCATCACTGTACTATTGTAATTTGTGTCAATCTGAGGTAGTTTGTATGTTTAGCTTTGTGTCGTTTGGATTCCTGCGTACTTCGAAGCAGATATTGAAAACTGGTGAAAATGGAGGAAACCTAGCAAGTGTTAAAGCCTCGGTTCTGATCTCAGTGTTGAACTAATCAGGTTCCAGTATCTCCATTTGGGCTCTTCAAAAAAGTTTGGGTTCTTCGGTCAAATCCTGTATAAATGTATATAGAGGTAACATTTGGATTAGTTTTTGCTCTAGAATGATCGAATGAAATTGCTTAGCATCAGTACCACCTTTCCGAAAGCTAGTCTTGAGGCTAGTATTTTCTGTTCAACCCTGACGTGAGACATGATCTGCCTCGTTTGCTTTACTTACTGAGTGACTGATTCTGTATGTGATGCAACTTAAAGGTCATATCTGACATGTAATAGCGTCATATTTCACTGTGATATTCAGCAAATGCATCAAACCCGTGAAGGACACTTTATTTGCTTGTCTTTGAAACCCGCTCCCAAGTTTTTTGGCAGCTGATGAATCCGTAGTGTGTTGCAACTAGTTCACTTTTGGATTATTTCTTTTCAGTTCATGTTTGAGTTCAATTTCGGTTTGTTTTCTGAGTTTGACGCTCTCTTATTTAACACACAGGTGCAGACAGTCGTTCATTACCTGCTCTCAAAAAAAGAAAAAAAACCTTTTGACATTTGGCCATTTGTCTGCTGCTTCAGGCAGCGAAAGTAAACACAATTCAACAACAAACCAACAAAACCATCCTCTGAGTATCGCTATTTCTTTTGAATTTGCAGCTGTCAAGGTTTCAGACCAGTGTGACGGGCAGAACTTGTGCATAAACCAGGGCAAATCCAAGAAATCACTGTTATTACCCGGCCTCTCAGATAGGGTCAAAGGAAAGACAGGCCAAGTCAAACAAGGTTAACATACAATCAGTGTCAAACAGAAAGAGTGAAAAATGGAAACAAGGCTGAAAAAAAGCAACAGAATGGCATGGTAAGAAGTGACTAGGGGGGAAAATGGGGGTTGAGTAGTAACACAGAACAGTTACACAGAGAGCAAAACTGAAAACAAAGCAAACTGAATAGAAGTCGTCGTCTTTATTTTGTTACGTAAAGCAACGTGAAATTCTTTCTTCGCATATCCCAACTTTGAAGGTTGGGGTCAGAGCACAGGGTCAGTTATGATACAGCGACACTGGAGCAGAGAGGGTTAAGGGCCTTGCTCAAGGGCCCAACAGTGGCAGCTTTGCAGTGCTGGGGCTTGAAGCCCAATCCTCCATTCAACAACCCAGAGCCTTAACCGCTTGAGCCACCACCCACCCATATATATTTATATACAGTATATTTTTTACCAATATGAGGCATCAGTTCCTCTCGGGAGGAGCTCAGTGTAGAGCCGCTGCTCCTCCACTTCGAGAGGAGTCAGCTGAGGTGGCTCGGGCATCTGTTCCGGATGCCTCTTGGACGCCTCCCTGGAGAGGTGTTCCGTGCTTGCCCAACCCTGAGGGGGAGGAGGCCCCGGGGAAGACCTAGGATACGCTGGAGGGACTATGTCTCTCGGCTGGCCTGGGAACGCCTCGGTATTCCCCCGGAAGAGCTGGTGGAAGTGTCTGGGGAGAGGGAAGTCTGGGCGTCCATGTTTAGATTGCTGCCCCCGCGACCCGGCCCCGGATAAGCGGCAGAAGATGGACGGATGGATGGATGAGGCATCAGTTGACTTGAACGTTGTTGTGAATTAATGCTAACACTCAGTGCACTGCTTACCAGCCCACCACAATCCTGCGAGCTTTCCCGGGCCTGATCCAATTCGTATTCATAAACTCTAATAAAAACTTCTTTCTCTGCGTAGACAGTGATCATAAAATCGACAAAATTGGTTTTAAAGATCTCGCTCTCGGCCGTGGTACGTCAGCGCTGATATATGACCTGATGTAAAAATGAGTCTGTATTGTTCAGGCATGTGGCATGATTCACGAACGGTTTGTAATTAAGTGCAATCTAACGCACAAGACGAAGCGTGCGAGTGAACACGTGGGCGTGTGTCCTGCAGTAAAGAGAGAAGCGCTGTGTTTACAGCAGGCACCAGGGTGTAAATATAAAACCCAGGCATGAGAAGGAGATAAAGGAGAGAAGAGAGATTGAATATTTATAGATTACGAGGCCTTGTTTATTATAAAAGTGAATGTAAGATGGAGTCTATATACTGAATCACTCCTCTTTTACTGTGTGTGTGTGTGTGTGTGTGTGTGTGTGTGTGTGTGTATGTGTGTATATATATATATATATATATATATATATATATATATATATATATATATATATATATATATATATATATATATATATATATGAATCACATTCATTTTTTTTTCTTTATATCTTTTAATACAACTACAAACGTCTCATCGAGTCGAAGTTATTGGTCGTAATTACTTATACGTGTCGTATTTGTTCGTGTATCTAATTTAATAGCTACAATAATTACATTCTTGTCTTTAATCAGTCTTTCTGCTGAATTATGTTATGCCTCTTGTACAACAGCAATTGAATGTGATTTATTAGCATTTTGATTCATTAACGAATGACTCGGTTTCTTTTTTTTTTTTGTAGTAACATTTATTGGCGTACAGTTTCTGTTATCAGCCTTTATTTTCCTCTCTCTGAAACTTAAGACGAGAGAGAGAGAGAGAGAGAGAGAGAGAGAGAGAGAGAGAGAGAGGATGGCCGACAGGAATTCCCATTCTTGCTTAATTATATTGTGCAGTGAAAGTGAAAAGGTGTCAGATTCCTGCAGACACAGATCTGTCCTAATGAATGAAAACAGATGGGTAGAACTGAGAGCCGAGAGACCAGGAGCTCGCTTGCCATCTTTCTCTCTCTCTCTCCCCCTCACACACTCACACACACACACGCACACAGACACACACACAGACACACACACACACAGGATGAGAAACAGATAGAAAGAAGGATATACGATGCATATGGCAGAAAGGTCTCTCTTTCACACTCTCATGTGCTCTTGCTCTATTTGTCTCTCTCTCACTCGTGCTCCATCTCTCTCTTGCTCACCCGCTCACTTTCTTTTCCCCGTTGCTCTTCCCTCGCAGAGATGAGAGGCCAAAAGAAAGCAAGAGGTACTTGGATGAAATGTCTCTCTCTTTCTTTCCCCTCACTCATTTAACTTTCTCTCTCTCTCTCTCTCTCTAGTGTGTATATATAGTGCACTTGGATTTTGGCACCACAAGCTTGTCTGCTGTATTTAAACACAGCCAGACAGAAATCAACTCAATCCAACACGCTGGGAAAGGGGGGGAAAAATAAAAAGTCACTAAAGCTGTAATTGCCCCAACACCACCCCACCCCACCACAACCTACATACATTTAAGTGCATTAATACATGTTGTGTGCGTCACATATTGGGGTATTTGCTATCGTCACAATAAGAACTCATGCGAAGCTTAATAATTCATAGCTCACAATATTCTTTCCTGCTGTTGAAAGAAGGACGTGGCGCTTTTACAAAAACCCTTCCAGCGCACTCTTACTGTTGGAATTTATTTCTCAGCATTTGCAGGCCTTATTCAGTCCATAATTATGGCGGGAGTATAAAGAAGATAAATAGAATACAGATGATAAATGGAGAAAATGAGGCGATGGATTGCTAGAAGGGAAAATCGGTTATGAAATGAATTAGCTGTAGCTAAACGAGTGCAGGAATCAGAGCGCCTGGAGAAACCGACTAGTGTTTAGACTTCAGATGTAATATTTAAACAGTGCGGCTCTGTGGCCAAAGGCACCGAAAGCTGCTATTGATTCTGAGGATTTGTCTGCAAGCCCTGATGGAACGTTTTGCTTCACCCATCACCCTTGAAGCTTCGCTCTCACACACACAATGCTTACACACTCACACACACTCTCTCACACTCACAATCTGTCTCTCTCACACACGCACTCACTGCTTACACACTCACACACTCTCTCTCACACTCACAATCTCTCTCTCTCACACACAATGCTTACACGCTCTCACACTCTCAATCTCTCTCTTTCTCTGTCTCTCTCTCACTCACACACACAATGCTTACACGCTCACACACAATCTCTCTCTCTCTCTCTCTCTCTCTCACACACATACACACAATGCTTACACACTCACACAATCTCTCTCTCTCTCACACACACACACGCACTGCTTGCTTACACACTCTCACACAATCTCTCTCACACACAAACACACGCACTGCTTTCTCTCTCACACACACAATGCTTACACACTCTCACACAATCTCTCTCTCACACACACACACAATGCTTACACACTCACAGACTTTCTCTCACACACAATCTCTCTCTCTCTCTCTGTCTCTCTCTCACACACACTGCTTTCTCTCTCACACACACAATGCTTACACACTCGCACTCTCTCACACTCACAATCTCTCTCTCTCTCTCTCTCTCTCTCACACACACACAATGCTTACACACTCACACACTCTCTCTCACACTCACAATCTCTCTCTCTCTCTCAAACACACACACTGCTTTCTCTTTCACACACAGACGCACACACACTCAGACTCTCACTCTCTCACACACACGCAAAATCTCACTCTCTATCTCCCACTCACACACAACACACACTCGCACATTATTTCTCACAAGCACACAACCTCTCTCATTCTCCCCCGAAAAACACAAGCAATTCTTCACTCTCAATTTCTAGAAAGAAGGGAACAGAAGAAGAGGATGTGACCATAACAAAGAGAGGGACCGGAAGAAAAAACCTGTTATGTTTATTGTAACCATCCCAATTTTGGATATTTATACAGTATTGGATCATTTCACCTAAAGGAAAATTTTAGTTTCAGTTCACAGTTCAGTTCAGGTCTTAATTTTATGTCCCTTGTGTTGTAGTTATTAACTAGTAACAAGGGGCTGGAGTCGGAGTCACCGACGTTAAGACGTTCCTCAGGGATTAATTCTGCATTTGTGGAGTTCTGACTTGTGATAGAATAAACTTTCTGTTTAATTCATGCACACACACATTTCTGTTTGAAGCATAAGGTGTCTGAGTTCGCATCTCCCATCTAGCTGAGAAACTGAGGTTAATATTATGATGCTGTTTCCTCCAATGTGTTTGGGGGGAAAAAATAAAAGTGAACACTGAAGAGAAAATACTTATGTATTTTTATGTATTTAATAAACTTGTAAACGCATTATTTTTTTTTTTTCAGTGTTATGCAAACTCATACAATTCTAGCCTTTGGCAAGCTGATGGCTGCATCTTTAAAAGTAATGCTAGCATCTCGAACAACATCAGCTAGCATCTTTGCAGAGTTTTGAAATCGCCTAAAGGCCCTTTTAAGCCGTAATGACGGAACGGAAAATACTGTTATTAATCACAGGTGTGGTGGAGACGGTCGGGCCTGTTTGGTGCCAGCAATGATTCAAGGAGTCTCAATAAGTCCCATTTGTGCGTCATTTGTTCAGTTCATTCGAAATTTAACAGCAGAGCAGATTTGTGTGATTGCTAGTGATCAGGTCTCGTAAGACCGAATTGTGAAACGTCCCCGCACGTCGACGGCATTCTCAAACGCATTCTCTCCTCGAGAGTGTGTAGTCTGAAATGTTAATGATGCTATTCCGCCCCAAGTCTAGGGGAAATCGGAACCTCCGAGACGCGTAACAAAGGAACAGAGTTTGGAATCCCAGTTAATAATCACTCCGGCTGATAATCAAACACATTCACCAAACCAATCAAGGGATAGGATTCAATTTATTAAGAATAAATGTGACCGGTGAAAAGGAGCATCTCTTCGGGGTGACCAAAGGCCAAAACAACTCTCGAAAGCAAAAGGAGGAAGAGGTTAAGTGACCTAAATTAACACAAAATAAAATACATTTAACTCCCTAACGAAAAACAAAGTACAAACCAAGATATCAAAATAAATAGGCTGGACACCCCTACGCTCCATGTGCTTGAGGAATCACTTTAAGGACCAAGGTACATGATCAACAGATTGTTCAAAAAGGCACATTTTCACTGGGAAATAGTAAGTTTGATCATCGCCCGGAGGAGGGATCCCGCAGCTCTCTACCCAAACGCGGCCGAACCAGAAATGAGCTCCATGTTGAATGCCGGAAGCGCCCTTATAAGGACCACGCCTCTTCTGAACCGCCAATAGAGAGAGAGGGGAAATCATCGGGCGACCTAGTAGAGCATGACAGAAAAAAAAAAGAGAAAAGAAAGCAAACACATACTGTACCAAAATACAAAACGTAGGTCGTAACAGATGCTAAAGATCGGAAAGCAACACACGAGCTTGTGCACTCGTTCTCATTAACATGCCGTCCCATCATCGTTTTAATAAGTAGTATCCCAGCATACCTTCGTGTGTCACGTTGGGGCGCTGTGCAATCGTGTAGGTTGGAGATGAGCATTTGGCTGGAGTGTTTGAGAGTACCCTTTCTTTAATCTGAATATTCATGGATTTCAAAATGTTTCGGGTCGCAGGCAATGTGCCGAGGCGACGGCCTCTAAACAGGCACTGTTATGGCACTCACTCCAACAAGGCACCATTAACCTTTGACGTCTCTCAGGAAAAGCCTATATAAACCAACAGTCACCGACCGACCCAAAGGCTGGGAATTAAATTGATCTGGCTTAGTGGTTAGCACGTTTGCCTCACACCTCCAGGGTTGGGGGTTCGATTCCCGTCTCCGCCTTGTGTGTGTGGAGTTTGCATGTTCTCCCCGTGCCTCGGGGGTTTCCTCCGGGTACTCCGGTTTCCTCCCCCGGTCCAAAGACATGCATGGTAGGTTGATTGGCATCTCTGGAAAATTGTCCCTAGTCTGTGATTGCGTGAGTGAATGTGTGTGTGTGTGCCCTGTGATGGGTTGGCACTCCGTCCAGGGTGTATCCTGCCTTGATGCCTGATGACGCCTGAGATGGGCACAGGCTCCCCGTGACCCGAGGTAGTTCGGATAAGCGGTAGACAATGAATGAATGAATGTTCTTGCACATCTTACTGTACGGTATGTATACGTGATTCGCACATATCAGTTTTTTGGACTTGACTTTGATTGCGTTTGCTTGGCTATTGAAAGGGCACGGCTGTTCTCTTAATAGCTATTTTCTTGTGGAGAGAAGAAAATCACAGCGTTTGTGCTGCCTGGTCATTCATCGTGAATGCCAAAAACACACATGCTAAAGGAAGTTTATAGGAGGGATGTGTGGAGAAGAACATTAGGAATGATCCCGTCATCAGGGCACAAAACGGGAATGACCGAGAATTTAGGTTTCGTGCCAAAAATCAGTTTAATCATAATCAAATATCATTTAACTCTGGTTAAACTGCGAATTTTCCGATTCCGGTTCCAGTTCTGCCTTCCGATTCCCGGTTCTGATTCCGATTCCATAATAAAAGAAATCTGAAAAATAATGCACAAGTTTATTAATCACTCTTTAAATATTTTAAACAGAGCATTTCAATTCATATAAATTTAAATTTAAATAAATCCAACATCATATTTAACATCCAGAATTACAACTTAGCAAAACAGTTAGCAATGGACATCTAAAATGTAAATTGATATTTTCAGTCAATATATAATTTATTCCTGTTGAAGTACAGTAGTCCTCGTAAGCTTTCCTACCTGGTTAAGTGGAAATGTTAGGCACAGTAGTTCTCAAACATTCAAAGACACTGCATGATTTCAGATTTATGCCGTGCTGGAGCAAGTGTTTGGTCATATTAGTTGTACAGCCGCCTTTGCAGGATATCATTTCACACGTGTTACACTTTGCTTCATTGTTGTAGCTTTGGAAATGAATCCACACTTTAGACTTTTTTTTAGACATGTTTAACACAAAGCGTACCTCAGCACAGCAGTGCAAGTGACTGATTTCTGTGGTAAGCTGCGTTAATTTGGTTGCGTGACTGTAAACAGTGTAAACAATGAATATTCATGAGGTAAGACATGGCTACTTAAAGTGACCGCTCCCAGCGATTTGCCCGTCATCGCATCGGAACCACGTTTGGAACCAAAACTTAAAAATCCCGCGCGGTTCCGGTTCCTGTTAAAAAAAACAGAACAATGAGAACCGGTTCTCGGTTCCCAACCCTAGTCAGCGGTTGTGGCTTTTCTTACGATATTTGTATGAAATCTTTTTTGTTGTTGTTGGGCTTAAAAATGAAGTTCTGTGGTTTAGTTCTTTTTCCTTTTAGCCAACTTTCTTTCTCTATCTTGACAGCACCGGGATGTGTTTTGTCATTCAAGAGAGAGCGGGATAATGAGATTTTCTCCAAGTTTTCTGTAAATCTGACCTACGAGTTCACTTCAGTGGGGAACGGAGGAATGAGGCCACCGTGTCCGACAGCTCAGCTTTGCGCGGCTATCTGGGATTTAGAAACGGGGACTGAAGTTGTAGAATAAAATCAGTGTGATTGTGTAAGCAATCCGAGCAAAGCTAGTCATTTCACAGTTTACAAAATAGCACTTGATCCAGCGCATCTTGTTTATCGACCCTATTACAGTTCACCGGAGCTTGTGAAGTAGTACAGCATCTTTATTAGCATACAGAGCTTCCCTGCTAGAATATGCGTTTATGATGGAGAGAGTTTATTGGTTCTCGCTGCCTGAGCCATCCCATAACCGAGATCTTATTGAGATCAGTATGAGAGCGTGCAGCTGCACTGCACAAGCGAATAAAGAAAATCTCCTGCTGACTCACGCGCACACAACTTGTGTGTACTATATTGCTGCGAGGCTTGCTCATTAAGAAATAAGTGCATCGATCCGCTGCTAGTCCAGCGGGATAGGAGCGATGCGGTTGAGAATACTCCGTCCACTTTACATCCCGTTTTAAAAATGTTGTAATTAACTTCTGTCTCTCACTTCTGTCTGCTTTTCCCATTTATCCCGTGCCGATTAATGGATCTTTCCATGAGCTTCTGGGGGCTGTAAAAACAAGGCCCAAGCTTGAATTTCTCATTTCAGTCTAATATTATAGTATAACCATCACCAGAGGCTTCGTCGTGATGTATGCAGCTGTATCGTAGAATGAACAGTTACACTGATATTTGATGGACGTGAAGCAAACAGGGCCTTAGCCGAACGTGTTGATGACGCATCTTGGCTCGAACCTGTAAAAAAAAAAAAAAAAAAAAAAAAATTTGTAGTAATCGCAGAATTTTGAAGACTGACTTTAGAACGAAAGCAGATAAGCTGATGACTTGAATCGAACTTCAATGAGCAGTATTACTGAATATAAATGATCAAAAGTCCTTAATATGCGACAAATTCAAACGAAACAAGACTGTCCTGAGGCAGAGACTTTGAATTTTTGCTGCTTGACAATACAGTTCAGGTCACAGCCATGTCCTGTGATGCTAGAATTCTCTTCTTTAGATGATCGGGATTAAAGATTAAGGATCGTTTTTGTAAAAGTTACTTTCAGGGGTCTGGTCCGGTTCTGGTAATTTATTTAAATATGAAATAAAAACAACAATTCAGGTTTTCAGATTATTGACTCTATATGTCTCTAATAGTGTTTTATTTAATTACGCCTGTCTGGCGTCTGAAAAAGAAAGGAAAATAAACTTAGTTATTTATTCTGTACTAAAGTGCCTTGGGTGGAGAATGGAATATTGATATAAATGTAGTTTAATATCTGATCCATCTCAAGGTGCTAAAGGTTGACAAACGTAACCCCCGACGTTCCCTCACCCGTCATCTGGATCAGATAATCGAGGATAAATACGTATAAAGTAAAGACGGCTTCTCCTTCTGCACGTGCGCCGCCTTGTTCCGTGTTAACTTAAGGTCGATGCGTACAGAATCCGTATATGACTTCCTGCACGTCTCGTCTCTGAGGATTTCTCTGAAATGACCGCAATAATTCGAGTCCTAGAGCCAAAGCCGAGGTTGTTCCACTTCCTGAGCACTTAGAGAGAATAAAGACAAAGACGTTGAACACGAAAGAGATTTAACAAGTGTGAGGATTATATATGGACACACTGGGAGACTGGAGTCAAAAGTTAGATATTTTTTTTTCCCCCACCTTTTATAATTGCCTTAGATATGACACCTTACCTTAGCAGACGTTCTCCTGAGTGTTGACCGCAATATGGCTTAAATGAGGTGTTTGTGTTGAAGTGAACCGCGCCGTGACGTTTTTAATGGCCCGAAACGCACGCCGCAGCCGTGTGAGTGATTATTGTTGTCCTAAATCACCATGCGAGAACCGAGCGGTATGGGACTTCCATTAATCATGGCCACTAAGTTGCAGTGGGCCTTCATTAAACACAACACACACTTAGACTGTGTGGTATCGAATCTAGTTCACAAGTGGAGACTCTTTAGAAATCAATTTGTTGTTTAGACGTCATTAGCTTTTGAGATGTATTTTGTTTCTTTTCAGAACCAACTTTTTTTTTTTTTTTTAGTGTATTGCTCTGTGGTATTTATGTCGGGAAAGTGCCTCGGGTTACGCGGCTGCCGATTGAAATGACGCGTACGTAGTTCTTGCCTTCGAGGTTGCCAGATATTTCCAGAGGAGAAGGATCCGCACCAGGTTGCGAGTTCGAATTAACCATGAATTGCTCAGCTGTCTAAAATAAAATGTAAGCAGCTCTGGATAAAGGCGTCTACCAAATCCTGTAAACATAAATGTATGTAAGTGACGTGACATACGGCTAAGTACGGTGACCCATACTCAGAATTCGTTCTCTGGGTTTAACCCATCCAAAGTGCACACACACAGCAGTGAACACACACACACACACACACACAGCAGTGAACACACACCCGGAGCAGTGGGCAGCCATTTATGCTGTGGGAGCAGCTGGGGGGTTCCGTGCCTTGCTCAAGGGTACCTCAGTCATGGCCAGCCCGAGACTCGAACCCCCAACCTTAGGGACTCGAACCCCCTGGATCTTCAGGTGAAATACAGATTCGGTTAGTAACAGTTGAGGATGGGAAAGATTAGTGCGTTTCTGGTGATGAAATAAACAGACTATTTTTACAAAATATTTTCTCTAGTACGTGCAACTGAAGCTGCAAACGCACACTAAAACCTCTCTCTTTATTTTTCCCCCCAAAGAGCGATTGTACGATGACTCGCTAATCCGATGAGTATCTAATGAGATATTCTGGAATTAATCCTTTAAAACCGGGACGCTGTTATTTATTTTTAAAAAGCTATTTGAGAAATCATTGTCACCTCTGCTCAAAGAACCAACACGACCTCCATTTCACACAAACCTCAAACAATAAGCTACCGACCCAGTTACATGACCGTTTCATTACACCACATACTGTACATATTTATTTATTTATTTATTTATTTATTTATTTATTTCTAGTTTGTTCAGTATAACCCTGCACTCGGATCCAAACTCTATTCATGTTTTAAGTGAAATATAAATCAAAGTAAAATAAAATTGTCTGTGGGTCTTCTGTTCTAACCCTCGCTATAAAACCAGCCTTGTTTGTATGCTAATCCTCCTCCCATGGCGTGCTGTAAATCTTAAATTCGATAGCGTCTACGCTCATGAGGAGATGTTAATAAGATGTCAAACAAGAGTTGCTCCTACTCCCTGTTGTTCTTTTCACTCCTCCTGTCTTCTCACTTCATATTGCAACTCTTTAATGAGATGAACTGCATGCACATTAACTGCAGCTTACACTATATACAGCTGGGATTTATCATCCGTCCTCTGTGTGTGTGTGTAGGATAAGATGTATATTTATGCTTGTATAATAAGATGATTTGCAATATGGCTTTGTCAAGTGGGTCAATTTCCTCTTGACATTTCAGCGTCACACCTTCGCTACAACTTTTGAAACATAAAATCAAAGCTACGCAAAAAAAAAAAAAAAAAACGACTGAAACGCGGTAAAATCAAACGCCGCTCTTTAAATGTGCCGTTTTATCTTCGGGTCTTAACACGTCCGTTTGCTTGTTAGGGCTCTTTTTACAGATTAGGCAAGTCTACTTTATTAAAGCTGAGTGAAATCAGGATGTACAAATGCTATAAAACGGCAAGGATGACCGGTCGTATATTTACATCCATTTTTCATCCCAGTTGGCTCGCTTCTTTAATTGGTAATTGGTAAAAGGTAATTGGTTTTACCTTGACTGAGGAAGAGTTAGTGGTGGATGAATACAAATAGCTTCCTCTAGGTCTCGCTGCCTATCCCTCAGGGAAGAGAGCAGACTCGATTAGAAAGTAGTCAGCTTTCTGACAGATAGCGTGCGCTTCACCAGGGAATTTGGTATATTGTCTGCCCCTTACAGTGTGTTCCTCAAGCCTAAACTAGGTCTCAGTGGGGCATACTGTCTGCTACATGTTTGCTTTGGCTATTTATTTTTATTTATTTATTTATATATATATACACCGTATACACCGTCGCTGTCGGGCGGAATCCTCGTGTCTCCAAAACCTTTATTTTTTCTCTTGACAAGAGACAGGGCTTCAATAGTTAACCAAAGCTAATGACTGTAGTTACATACATCTTCCTAAACTCTATTTTAAAGGTTTAAGAGCTATATGTGATGCAATACAAAACACGATAAACTGATTAGGCTGTCTAATAGGAGGAAATTAGTCTAATCTGCTCGCAAACCTACCTTCGTGGCTCACGGGTTTCTTTCTGCGAAGAGAAGAGCGAAGAGATTTGCTAGCTATCAAGCTATATTCAAGACTTTAGATTGGTTAATAACTTAAAATTAAACTTAAAAATAACAGACCCACGTGGGGACTGACCAATAACATCGATATGTGAAAAAAATATGAAATTGACAAAATTTGAACATACGAGGTTTCCGCCCGACAGCGACGAGAGATATATATATATATATATATATATATATATATATATATATATACACATATATATGTTATTTATTTATTTTGTTAATTAAGATGTTTTGTTAATTTCTCATAAGAGCACGCCAGAGGGGTCTGACGTGTCTCGTCTAAAATGCAAATTTAATTTTAAGATGAGATATCTTCTATATCTCTGTCTAGAAGAAACATTTTCACTCCTACAGGTACACAGTGAAGCACGGTGCTGGCGGCATCACGTTGTAACTAAGGATCTCTTCACCTTCTCGTTAAAGTTTGATCTTAATCGTAATCTTGCTTAATGGAGCTCCGTTCAATTTTGGATTTTTTGTCTGGTTTTTGAAAAAAATTTTCCCCCCGATCTTTCACCAAACCCAGTACGATTTTTCAGAATCCCAGACTGACACATGCCAAACGCCATTCGACTAATAAATAGACGATAAAAATTCTCTTTCAATTCCAGGTTGTAACGAGACGACGTGCAAACCCTCAAGGGGTGAATACTTATGCAAGTCACCGTAGCTCTTCTTATTGATGCTTTTAAATTTGTAACTAGTTACTCCAGTTACAGGTAAAACCAAGAAATATATATTTTGTTATTTTATCTGCAAAGTGGATAATCTAGCCATGGGGGTCACAGTCCAGTGACTTCTGTGCCGGTCCCAAGCCCGGATAAATAGAGAGGGTTGCGTCAGGAAGGGCATCCGGCATAAAACATTGCCAAATCTAACTGTAGCGGGTCCCGGCTAGGTCCCCACTGCCAGATGTATAGATAACCCTGAAACTGAAAATATCAGAAATATTCCTGAGAAATCAGCGACGCAGGACAACTGTTGCTCATTCTCCAGTAACACGGATTATCTTTATTTTCAACTTCATTTTAACTTTGCATCTGCAATCATGAATCATTTTCTGTTATTTTTGTCTGCTTTGTATTGAAGCACAGGTTATATCCACATTTGGATAACAATTAAGAATATAATTCTTCAAAAGGTCTGTTTTCACACAAATGCATCCTCACATATTTTACAACTCAACCATTTGTATGAAACCAAAAACAAGCATTTTCCCTTTAAACACCTTACATCTTTGTTCTTTTATCCAAAAGAGTATTTTTGTAATAACTACATTTTATAAGTGTTCACTTTATACAACAGAATAAATTCCATTTGCAGTTAAACTGTATTACATTTACTGTATTAGAACCCAAACTTCAATAATACACATATCTGTCGCATAACTTGGCGCTCAGTTCTATTAACTGAATCTGTATCATTATAACATTAACATGCGCACGCCCATAAACAACTGTAACTGGTCTTCTGTTGTGCGTTCACATTTACCTTTTTACACTTTTAACATTGTACTACACCCATAGCTGTTTTCCACACACACTGAAATAATCCACAAATGCCCCAAAACCATAAGGAATAACTAAGATAAACAATATGCGGACGTCGGCCGCCATTTTCGCCACTGCGTACTGTTAAACTTTAACTGTTTACACACGACATACTTTTAGCTTACAGAATACACATCACTGGAGATTCATATTAGCTGATAAACATCTGTAGTCACATAAAAGGTGTGTAACTAACCTGAAAATATCAGAAATATTCCTGAGAAATCAGCGACCCAGGACAACTGTTGCTCATTCTCCAGTAACACGGATTATGAGCTCATCTTGCTCTGCACCGCTAATTGTCCCAGTATAACACTGTTCGTGGTTACTGCCACCCTGTGTCCAATTGATGAAGTACGTCAGTGTTTTTATCCCATAATCTCTCATTAGTATTATATTATATAAATAATAAAACCAAACACAATTGCAATAGAAGGAAAGAAACAAAAATAATAACCTCAACAAAACCTTATTTTGTGAGTGTCACATAACCATGCGAGTTGTCAGTAAGAATTTCATACCGGATCGGTCGAGGCCCGGGTTAACAACGACCGCCATCGGCGCCATTGACCTACAGGGCGCCGGTGGAAATTGGGCTACTGTTGGTCGAAGGAGTAGAGGAGGGAGGAGAGTGCACAGACAGAGAGAGAAGAGGAAAGGTAAGAGTGTAGGACTGAGAATAGGGACTCTGAATGTTGGTACTATGACAGGGAAAGGTAGAGAGCTGGCTGATATGATGGAGAGAAGGAAGGTGGATATACTGTGTGTACAGGAGACCAAGTGGAAGGGTAGCAAGGCTCGTAGTATAGGAGCAGGATTCAAGCTGTTTTATTATGGTGTGGATAGTAAGAGAAATGGGGTAGGTGTGGTCCTGAAGGAGGAGTTTGTGAGGAATGTTCTGGAGGTGAAGAGAGTGTCAGACAGGGTGATGAGTCTGAAGTTAGAGATTGAAGGGGTGATGTTGAATGTTGTTAGTGGTTATGCCCCGCAGGTAGGTTGTGAGTTAGAGGAGAAAGAGAGATTCTGGTGTGAATTCGATGAGGTGATTGAGAGTATTCCCAAGGGTGAGAGAGTGGTGATAGGAGCGGATTTTAATGGACATGTTGGTGAGGGGAACACAGGTGATGAGGAGGTGATGGGCAAGTTTGGAGTTAAGGAAAGGAACCTTGAAGGACAGATGGTAGTAGACTTTGCTAAGAGGATGGACATGGCTGTGGTTAACACGTATTTTCAGAAGAGGGAGGAACATAGAGTGACTTACAAGAGTGGAGGTAGGAGAACACAGGTAGACTACATCCTTTGTAGAAGAGGCAATCTGAAAGAGATTAGTGACTGTAAAGTGGTAGTGGGAGAGAGTGTAGCCAGACAGCATAGGATGGTGGTGTGTAGGATGACTCTGATGGTCTGTAATGGTCAAAGATAGAGAAGAAAACTAAGTGGTGGAAGCTGAAAAAGGAGGAATGTTGTGAGGAATTTAGACAGAAGTTGAGACAGGCTCTGGGTGGTCAGGTAGTGCTGCCGGATGACTGGGAAAATACAGCAGAAGTGATCAGGGAGACAGGGAGAAAGGTGCTGGGTGTGTCATCTGGAAGGAGGAAAGAAGATAAGGAGACTTGGTGGTGGAATGAGGAAGTTCAGGATAGTATCCAGAGGAAGAGATTAGCCAAGAAGAAGTGGGATATGGACAGGACTGAAGAGAATAGACAGGAATACAAGGAGTTACAGCGCAGAGTGAAGAGGGAGGTGTCTAAGGCCAAGCAGAAGGCATATGAAGAGTTGTACACTAGGTTAGACACTAGAGAAGGAGAGAAGGACTTGTACAGGTTAGCTAGACAGAGGGATCGAGATGGGAAGGATGTGCAGCAAGTTAGAATTATTAAGGATAGAGATGGAAGGGTGCTCACAAGTGAGGAGAGTGTACAGAGGAGATGGAAGGAATACTTTGAGGAGCTGATGAATGAGGAAAATCAGAGGGAAAAAAGAGTAGAAGGGGTGAACTCTGTGGAACAGGAAGTAGATAAGATTAGAAAGGATGAAGTCAGGAAGGCTTTGAAGAGGATGAAAAGTGGAAAGGCAGTTGATCCTGACGACATCCCGGTAGAGGTCTGGAAGTGTCTAGGAGAGGGAGCAGTGGAATTTTTAACTAGTTTGTTCAACAGGGTATTAGAAAGTGAGAGGATGCCTGAGGAATGGAGAAGGAGTGTGTTAGTGCCGATCTTTAAGAATAAGGGTGACGTGCAGAGTTGCAGCAACTATAGGGGGATAAAGTTGATGAGCCATACAATGAAGTTGTGGGAAAGAGTAGTGGAAGCTAGGTTAAGGAAGGTGGTGGAAATTTGTGAGCAGCAGTATGGCTTCATGCCCAGAAAGAGCACAACAGATGCAATTTTTGCTCTGAGAATGTTGATGGAGAAGTATAGGGATGGTCAGAGGGAGTTGCACTGTGTGTTTGTAGACTTAGAGAAAGCGTATGACAGGGCGCCAAGAGAAGAGCTGTGGTACTGTATGACGAAGTCAGGAGTAGCAGAGAAGTGTGTCAGAGTGGTGCAGGACATGTATGAGAGGAGCAGGACAGTGGTGAGGTGTGCTGTAGGTCAGACAGAGGAGTTTACAGTGGAGGTGGGACTGCATCAGGGATCGGCTCTGAGCCCCTTCCTGTTTGCTATAGTGATGGACCAGTTGTCAGAGGAGGTCAGACAGGAGTCTCCTTGGACGATGATGTTTGCAGATGACATTGTGATCTGTAGTGAGAGCAGGGAGCAGGTGGAGGAAAACCTGGAGAGGTGGAGGTTTGCGCTGGAGAGAAGAGGAATGAAAGTCAGTCGTCGTAAGACTGAGTACATGTGTGTGAATGAAAGGGAGGGAAGTGGAACAGTAAGGTTACAGGGTGAAGAGGTGAAGAAGGTACAGGAGTTTAAGTACTTGGGGTCAACTGTCCAGAGTAATGGAGAGAGTCTGAAAGAAGTAAAGAAGCGAGTGCAGGCAGGTTGGAGTGGGTGGAGAAAGGTGTCAGGAGTTCTGTGTGATAGGAAAATATCAGCAAGAATCAAGGGGAAGGTGTACAGGACAGTGGTGAGACCGGCCGTGCTGTATGGTTTAGAGACAGTGTCACTGAAGAAGAGACAGGAGTCAGAGCTTGAGGTAGCCGAACTGAAGATGTTGAGGTTCTCTTTGGGTGTGACAAGACTGGACAGGATTAGGAACGAGTACATCAGAGGGACAGCCCATGTTGGACGTTTGGGGGACAAAGTTAGGGAGGCGAGATTAAGATGGTTTGGACATGTTCAGAGGAGGGAGAGTGAGTATATTGGTAGGAGAATGTTGGACATGGAGCTGCCAGGCAGGAGGCAAAGAGGAAGGCCAAAGAGGAGGTATATGGATGTAATTAATGAGGATTTGAAGCTAGTGGGTGCAAGTGTTGAGGATGCAGAAGATAGGGTTAGGTGGAGAGAGATGATTCGCTGTGGCGACCCCTGAAGGGAAAAGCCGAAAGAAGAAGAAGATCTGCAAAGTGGATAATATTCTCAGTACTTGTGCATCTGGCCATGTCCAAAACCCCAATCCAATCAAAACAAGGATTAAATAATACAAAATATTCTCATTTGTAATTGTTTACAAATGGATTTCCACTTAACTCCGTCAGTTTAACGAGGAGATCAGCAGGAAATCTGCTCTTTCCTGATATTAATGACTAAAGCCTTCTAAGCATGTTATCTTTTATTTATTTTTTTTAATCTGATTAATTTTGGCAAAACCATTTTACATTATTTTTTTAGCATCACTTGGATAATCCAATTGGATGCATTTTGTTTTGCTGACGAGACACGAACCCTAGTTATGTTGCTATGATTAAATGCTAATTATTGTAGGTCTATCATTGTGTGTATCTGGGAATATTTACAGTGTTCATGGGTCACGATGGTTATAATGCAAATGCGGATACTTTGCCAGTAAAACTAGCGTCGCCTTCTGAGAGTTTGTATATAAAAATATGTTCGAAAAGCGGAAATATGGAAAAAATATGGACTTTTTTATTTTTTTTTTAAACACAACCTGCATGAACTTCGAGCTTTAAAAATAAAATAAACTCAAGCAGTGAGTGAATGAAACATTGAAGTAACCAAATGAATGATGCACTGCACAAATACGTACTCTAGGCCAAAATTATTTTAAAACAGTGCCTAGTGTCAGGCGCGTAACCAACTGTACCCATGATTTGGAAGAACTTTAAGAATTATCGGTGCTGTAAATAAAAAAAAATAAAATAAAATAATGTTGCTCGACCAACATAAAGCTTTCACCAGAATAACCAGACTGACTATTTGTAATTCTAGTGAATTTCTAGAATCTTCTGTTAAAAAAAAAAAATATTGGACCCCCTAACCTAGTAACTACTACCAAACTTCCCAACCCTCACTTTGTGCTTGATTTGATGCATTTTCTTGTTGTTGATTGTGTTCTCCTGTTCTGTGTTTAGTTCTGAGCACCGCTAAAAAGCAGGATCAGGGAAACGGTCACAATCCCCAAACACTACTTTTATTTACTGGGGTTATGATTCCACAGTTTTTTTTTTTTTTTTTGGGAATGTTGCACATTCAGCTTTGTACATTTGGACCCCATCGAACATCCTTCTCAGCACAGTTAAAAATGCGAGTCCAGAGTTAAAACGGAAGTTTTTATGAATTCTCAACTCGAGCACTACGGTCATAATGACCGTATCCACATGAGCACCTGCTGATTGGTAATTGTTGGGTTTTCAGCTCGAGTCAGTGAATCGCGTCCTGTTGTAATTATAACCCATCAAATCCAGTCTTGTTTAAACAAAGAGACACAGGGTCATTCTGCTGTTTCTATATTCAGATGAACTATGTTCAAACAGACGACTGTTTGCGCTCCTCGTGTGTTTATTTGAAGAGTCACGTTATCTACGAGTGTGTGTAGGGTCGCGAATACTGCGCAGAGATTTCAGACGGCAAATATTTGCGCTCCTTGATGAGCCTAGGTTTAGCTTGTTGGTTTACCTTAGATTTTTTTTTTCTTTTTCTTTTCCCAGATTAAATGAAGGAATTTGTATTATGTGCGAGGATGCCGACGACTAGCATATTCCTTCTTTGTTGTTTTGACTACTGTCGGGAAGTTTTCCACCAAGTCTGCAGAAAGGGGAACTTGGGACTTTTCTTTAAAGGTGCGGTGCACGATGATTCAAAAATGCTTCAGAAAACTGAGTCAAGCCGACTAACAAAACAAACGTGTAGCCAATGAGCAGAAAGGGGCGTGTCTTGTCAATATGCGGCGGAGAGTGTGTTCAGTGCGCATGTCTGACATTACCCGAAAGCGGTTGAAACGTTGACATGGCGGATAAAAATGAAAAGCGATAAAAGGCTTACGATAAGGTAAGAAGTAGGACCCGTGTTAATATAGGATCAGCTTTCCGCCGCTGGAGAGAGCTGAACATCTTCCGTGTGAAACGGAGCTAAAACTTTCACGGTACAACACACAGTACTACAAAAACACATTTGTATTACCAATGTATTATTGTATTACCACAGGGGTGTCACCCATTTGGGTTAGGGGCGTGTTTGTTTAGGTGAATTCAAATGTCAACATTGGCTTTCAGGGATTATGCACCGTGCCTTTAACTCCAAAAATCACGTTACAATTTATTTGGCTGTAACAGCAGGGTTTTAATTCTTGCATTCATTCAACCAAAGGATCAGGATCGTTACATTTGGCCTTCCAGATTTCAGGTTTTTTAACCATGTGGTAGTTCGTAGATCGGTGGTAGTTAAAAGGGGAATATATACCGTACTCACCTGGAAAGTTTATTCACTTCATTAGTGATGCTCACCAGTCATGGTTAAATAAATGTAACTCGTAAATGGAGCTTTTGACTACTTTTTAAACGTACGTGTAATTCATTGACCAAAATGTCAGTTCTAACCAATTATAGTAGGCTTTGGTCAATAATCAAAGCATCATGAAACAAATGTATTAATTCACCTGAATAATTTTGTTTTATATCTAAATTACACACAATAAAATTATACACGGAACATAGAAGAAGATAATCAGTGGGAAAACAGACAAAGCACAGGTTGTGGATCTTGATCTCTATAAGAAGTCATTATTTTGGCACCATGAGCACCAGCTTCACCACATGATTATATCTAAGTTTAAAATCCTTTTAAAATGTTTTGTCATCTCTGTGCAAAGAGCCACCAGCGGTTAAAGGGTTTCCCGTTATGAGAGCCATTTTTTTATCTTCCCTCCGTGAATATTAGTACAGGATTAAAAGCTTGCTAGAGGGACCACTTCAGAGAGAGATGAGCGTCAGACGGTGGCTGACCGTGTGAACCGTAACGCTGTTGGACGACACGGCACCGTCCCTAACCTTGATCCTAGACCCTAGCCTTGCTTTTTCATTTACTGGTTTATTCACCTTCTATGTAAATGTTCTGCGTAGCTATAAAAGGTTTTTGGTCAGCGTTGGTTCTGTTAGCTCTCTCTCACACTCACTCCTGAATGTTCTTACAGTCTCCTTGCATCATCTGAGAAACCGAGTCCTTTCACAATTCTAACGAGTCGGTTTATTCCTCCACTCGTCATACTGTTTTTTTGTTGTTTTATATTTGGGCGGGGTGTAAATGACTAAAACTATCCAATGATTCAGATTTTTATGAATGTATGTTTCACAAATTCCTTCGCGTATTGAGAAAGTCCAATATAACGGACATGTCTTTCACATAGTAAACGGTGTAAACGATATTTATGAAAATGTACACCCCATTAAGAACCAATTCCTATGCTTGGAGATTCTCCTGAGAGAGATGTGTGTCGATGTTCATAAGTATAAGCTGTTCTACTTTCAGAAAGAAAAAAGAAAAATCAAATGGGTAATTTGGACCTGAAAAGAACATTTTGGTGAAAGAAACCCAAGCCCAGATGCTTGTCTCAATCCCACATATTATTAATGTACGAATTGCCCCCTTGACTGCAGTAGCTGGGAAAATGAACAGAGGTTTATCATGGAACATCGGGGAGGTCGATGACAGTCGGGGGAAGTAATGCACTGGGTCTGGGTCATTATATTTATGTTGTCCAGCACTTTATTGTTTTAAGGGAATTGCAGCAGGAACTTTTCTGCCCGTGTGTGCTTCTGAATAAATGGGATGAGATTGTACCACTGCTCTTATTGCATTCAGGGGAAGACAAAGATGTTTGACCAAGGAAAATTGGTTTCTCAAGGTTTTCAGCAAAGAACAGACTGGTATGAAGGAAGATTTAAGACAACTCCAACCTAGACTCATAGAAAACTAAAAAAAAAATAAATAAATAAGTATAAAATGAAACTTTTGTATTTTAACATCCTTCCTTTACATGATATGGAAATAAAGCGTTTTACGTTACCATGACACCAGACGGATCCCCAGAATCCCTCTTACCTCCAATCAGGAATACAAAGAGCCAACCGATAGTCAGAGTATGCAGAGTCTGTTGCTATAATTTCCATAAGCCTCGTTTCCTCACGGCCAATCAGAAAGCAAGATTTCCTTTCTGTGCTTTAAAAAGCAATGTTGATTTTCTTTTATAAACAGCAGCATTTGTGTGTTATTTTATTACAAGCTCCTCAGTTTTATGTACAACTCCGAATCCAGCTTGAAACCCCGTTAAACAACTTGGGAACGTAACGTGATCTGTCATCTCTTGATTGCTGCTTTAACATCCATGGACACTAATTGACTTGCTGAGCATTTAGCCGAGCTCGGAGACTCGTCTAACTTAGCTATGCCAAGTTCGTCTCGGTCTCCCTCTCTCCTGATCCGAATGACAGCCGTCGTATCGTTTAAGCGATGACAACTTGTCCAAGTCCCTTGCGCTGCTCATCAGCCTGCCCTACCTCCTGTCTGTAGAGCTCCTAATTAATGACTAAAAACATAAATAATGCATCATAGATGGGATTAAAGCAGTTTAAGTAGTAACCAGGGGACCGGAGTTCAGGCTGGCGGAACTGCATGTTGATACGAGAGCGAGTAATTATTCATTGAGCTGTCAATTCATGTCAGTGTCTTTACCTGACATTTTTGTTGGAATTTGATGTATTTTTCTTGCTCTAAATGATTCGACTAGATCTGATTCATCCCTTGTAAACGTTGTCAGGCCTCAGAATCAAAGATTCAAAGACCGTTCCTCTCAGGATGGGAGAAACGAGCACAAAGTTTGCCTTCCCGTCTCTTGGGTGTCCATGATGAGGCTTGTCTGTTTGTCCAGCGGATATTGTAGATTGTCCACACCTGCATGAGCCTGGCAGAATAAGTTACTTAGTCAGCTAGTGGTTTCCTCAAGTGTACAGCACTCTAAAAGCAATCAACAGTAGTGTTGACTGAAATCCATTGATCTGTGGACTATCACGACTCATGACCCCGATATAGGGATGTAGGATTTTATCCCATCGGGTTTTTTGTAGTTTTTTTTTTTCAAAGCAAACCTTGTTTTCCAAAACCATCCAGTGTCACAGAGATAAGGAAGAGTTCCCTTTTGAGTCTGGTTTGTCTTGATATTTCTTCAAGGGAGTTTTTCCTTATCATCATCGTCGTCATCTCTGGCCTGCTTGTTAGGGATATATTTATCAAATTTAAACTTATTTCCAGGATGTTGGTATTTCTGTAAAGCTGTTTTGTGACTGGTTCTATTGTTAAGCGTGCCTCTCTGTTTCATGGACAGCGGTAAAAGTCATTTTTGTGATTACAGGGTTGCCATGTATCATCTCAGATATTTTGCAAAGATAAATAAGGAAATATAATGTAGAGAATGATGAAGGAAAACTAGTTAATGCTTTAGTTACTTCGGTTTTGGATTACTGTAATGTCTTACTGTCTGGATGTTCGATGGGTAGGTTCATAAAAACGCTCCACTTAGTCCAGAACGCAGGAGCTAGAGTTCTCTAACTGGAACCGGTAAATATGAACGTATGAATGACTCTTATGATATTTACTTTTTACATTACTACACACTACTTGTATCTCCCGCCAAGCACACACGGGCACAAGCGGTTCTCCTAATACTGATTTATTTGAAGACTGGTCTCCAAATCCACTGTGAAAACTCAACAATATAACAACAAAATAATCGCATTAGCTTAACAAAAGGTGAAATCAAATGCAAAGTGACATTTTACAAACATATAATACAGAAAATAAAGCAAATACCTCGTTGGCTGCATGCTATGAGAAAGAGAAAGAGTCTTTAATTCTTCCTTATGGCCATTCAAGTTTGGTCCTTTTTGACTGGAACCAACTTTTCATCGGAGCATAAGATGTCCGTCCTTGCCGATAGCTCTTAATGACTAGAAGTCTCACGTTAATTGAGCATTCGCGCGCACTCTTGAAACGAGGTTTCAAAATAAAAGTCCCACAACATACAATACATTGAATAATACATAAAAGTCTAAACAAACACAGCTTAAATTCTCAATGAAAATTGTTATCAACAGGTAAACAAATAAAATAAATGACACATTATAGCAGCAGTTACAATACTACTGACCTATAAAGCACTGAGTGGTGTCACTTTGCAATATCTGAGTGAGCTTTTTTTGTTTTCGTTTCAATCTGCCAAACCTACTTCAAACAAAATGTGCAGGATCTTTATTGGTACCATGAATAATAACAGCTACAGCAGGAGAAAGAGGATATTTGGATTTGGATATTTCCCCCTCCCCGCACACCCACCCCAACCACCCACAGACACACACACACACACACACTGTCAAGCAAACGTTTAGTTTTGTTGACGGTGAAGTGGTTGGCTGCTTTATGTCCTCATGTCAACAACAGGGTCTGTTTTTGTTATGCTGTCAATGCTTGTCTTGCTGGAGTCCTTGCTTGCATACCTAATAATCTCTCTCTCTCTCTCTCTCTCTCTCAAACATGTTGAGCTACACATGCTACTCCAGAGATGCCGGTAATCCTGACCCCTTCTGCTGGCAATACCTGGACATTACTGTGGATGGTACCCCTTGGAATCCATGAAGATTGCAACCTGAACTGCAGTTGCCACAAACGCTTTTTAACTTGAGCAAGAAGTTAAAGTTACGATACAACTCGAAGATTTATATCACCTCAGTGAGTTGTACCTCACCGTCGTCAACAGTTAGAAATTTAGAATTTACCTCCATAATGTATATATTTCTGTAAAGCTGCTTTAGAGCAAAGCCCAATGTTAAAGCACTGTTTGAATAAAGTTGGTTTAATTAACTAGAAGTAAAACTCGGTGTTTATATGGTCATGCTTTAAAAAGGCTATATTTATACTTTAACATTATATTAATAATATTTTATAGTTATAAATCGAGAAGATTAGAGAAAGGACAAAGTGTGGCAGTCATGTAAAAGTAGACAGGATTAATTATAATATGCCCTAAATATTTGCTTGAATGGGAGTCAAACAAGTCTTTGGATGTTATTATCCTCCTACTCTGAGCCTTGTCTACCTCATCCGCTAAAGATATATATATAAATCAGGGCTCTCAAGTTTTGAAGACAGGCAAGAGTGACATCTCAAACCCCCCAATAATTGTGAATTTGTTGTAACATTACAACAGGAGATCATGACTTACTCTGTGCTCAAAGTGATGCTCGCAGTTCCAGTGGTTTTCTCTGTGGGTGATTTACGTTTTTTTCATTGGTTGTTGCGTTAAATCTTACCCAGATACAATAGTGCTATTTTCTGATTGGCTGATAAGTGTCAGGCCCGACTAAGAACTCCAGGGGAGACGCGCTTGATTCCTGCCCGGTTCCATAGAGACAGCGGTGCCAACAAATACGTTTTGGGCGCTGCGGCATATTAAATATATGATAGTCAGTTTTTCTGCAGGAGAAATACGACGTGTGGCGGGAGAGCGCGACAAAAGACCGAAATGGGTGACTGTCACACTCAGTGTCACACTTGAGAGCCCTGACTAAATTTATAACTAAACAGAGCTGTATGTACTGTAGAGTACTCTGGCCAATTAATTTAAACTAAGCTAATCATGAATTGTTTCCATTTGCGCTAAACAAATACAGGAATCGCTTAGCTAAGTTGTTTAACTCGTCTTTGGCACCTTTTTAGCTTTCAAGCTGAGGTGGAGCTCCATGTTACAGCTGTAGCTACAAGATTTTCACACTTGTCCCTGACGGGATCCTTAACAAACATAGATACAAGCCAGAAATACTGTATTTGTCAGACTGGGGTGGTGCTAAATATTGCTTTCTATTCATCAGAACAGGTTGTATCTCTGTAGATACCAAGATTAGTGAAAATGGTGGCTGGTCGTAGATACTCCAAGACCGAAGGTACCAAGGGCAGTAGGCAGGTATCATTGTTCACAAGTGATTTGGTTCAGGTTAAAATTGGTCAACGTAGTGATGTAAAAAAGAAAATGTAGGCCTTGATCAGAAACCACTCTGGTTTAATCTGAATGCATTTAATGCTTACTATTCCTAAAGCAGACAAGTGCTATAATAAATCTATATATGTGCAAATGATCTCTACAAACTCCATCTGGCCATGTTCACCCCGGTCTTGCACGGCTCATTCCCAACTTAGCAACTGTTACTATGCATTAAACATTGGTCTTTTAAAAAGTTTCGGAGAAAGAAATAGAACAGGAATTAATTTCTAAGAACTGTTATATGCTGATGCACAAGATTTTATCTAGAGGACACATGAGAGTGCATAAGCTTTCATCTAATTCAAAAGTGAGGTCTTGGTAATATTCTTAGACTCATGAAGTCCCTGATGTCCAGCATCCTGTTTGTATTTCACAAGATATTTTCAATTTACACACAATACAATAGCTGACAGAAAGCAGGCACATAGGAGTCTTGTTTTAGAAAGAAATGTTAGAATTTTTTTAGACAGCAGAAATAGGTAAGTTGTCTGGTATCCTTGCTCAAAATCTATATATATTCAAAATTACTATAACAAAATAATCACCCCCACCCCCAAAATTTGATCCAGGCTGTCCACAAAAGACTATATGACCTACATACCTGACTCATCTTTCCGCTTTAGTAAGGTTGGCAGTACTCGCTGGAGAGGAGACATTTCTATAAATAACTCATTCTTACTTTTATATCAAGGGTTACTGTCTCATGTAGGTGCCGGTTCCAGGTCACTGCTTTCTTTCACAGGTGCTGTGATCCATCACGGTCGGTCTTATAGGTCCCCTAGGAGGAAGTCGGGCTGCTAGGATTGGGATGGGAACAAGGGACTGGGGTAGAATAAGAACAATGAACAAAGCTATATGTTAGAATCCGTGAATGGTGGATGTTCGGGTTTATGCTTAGGATTGGTTGAATGCACAAATCTGATTGGTCATAAGATTTCTTTGCGTTAAATTTTTGTGTAGCATGACTCAGACAGTAGTTCTTGACGTAACACAAATGCACGGGTTTGTACGGCGGATGCTCCGTAGTCAAAGACTAATAGTAAACGGATTAAAATAAACACGGTTTAACAAAGTAAAACAGAATAGGTGATACATAGCTAGCAAATAACTGTATCAAAATTTTTGGTCGAAAATGCAAGAAAAGTCGTAGTTGATGGTTTAATTATTGGTACATAAAGTATTGTTTACAGTAAGCCTACTGGTTTAGGTCAGGGAAGAAAATGGGGATAGACTGCAAATGAGGGGGAATGCTACAAATAAATCCCTGTTGACACGAGACATGCCCATAAAGCCCTTATACAAGCCAGAGTAGCACAATAAATCCTTGCGTGTCCTGTCTGATGTATTACTGGACTACACCCCCCCCCCTTCCCCCAGCGGCTTTAGCTACCCTAATGCTCCAAAATCCCGTTGTGTAAACTGCACCATCAAAATAAGCACAACAACAAAACAGTGCAGCTGTTCAATTTTAACAAGACCCACATGGCTATAAACACCAAGCCAAGTGAACTGTAAAAGAACAATTTTCAATCCCTTTTTTTTTTCTTTAAACACGCAGAGAGAGAGAGAACTAATTTGTTCTTTAAAAATCAAGGACCGGAACACAACGACTTGTTAAATATCGTATCACAAAAATGTAGCCCAACTCACTGTTCTGACTCAATTGCTTTTGGCTGTATTATAGCCAATATATTCACATTTCTGTGCATAAAGGAGGGGAAAAAAAGCAGTATTTTTCCATAAAAATGTCATAGCTCTTAAAAGGAACTATCCATTTCTAAATGCATGAAACCTTTTTATGGTTTGTATAAAAGACTAGCTATACAAAACAAAGGAAGAGCCTCGCACAGACGATCGGCTTTTTGTAAAGCTGATTGGAAGATATTAAAAGGATTCTCGCAATCCAGTGTTCCAGCAGATGCCAGGGTTATGAACCGAAATGAACTTTGGATTGATTTGCAGGGACGCTTTCTTGTACAGGGACAAGTGGACCAGAATCACGGCAGCAAAATTCCAATCTGTCCTCCTCTTTCTGTAATCTCCAGCTCATGTACAGTAGTACCAACCTGGAAGTGTATGAATACAAACGTGAACAAACCCCTGCTGTGTGTGGAAGGGTATTTAGGGCTTCTCATACGATAAGCGTCTAAACTATAGCTCTCTTTTTCTTCTTCAAAGTAAGGGATGAGTATTAACCAGCCATCAAAACAGAGATTCCGCTTGACAAACCTGCCCCTCTAACCCCCCGTAGCCAAGTGCTCGGGACCACTGACTGAGGTCTTGATTTGGTCCTGTTGCTCTCCCATGATTCATATCAAAACAATCCACGACACTAGATCTCTAGATCAGTTTGCTGACTGCACACATGGGTCAGTGGAGGATGGTGGCTAAAGGGCACTGCACTCCACCATTTATCCACCCAGACAACATAAAGTAATTCTTTGATTTTATTGCAGTCCATAATATGTTAATTCCTTCCGGGCCTAGTTGCAAAGCTTAACGACAGCGGTGTCTGCAAATCTGTTAGTTTTTTTTTTTCTAGACACTGATGTTTCTTTGCGTATACTGTACGTGAGTCTAACTCCAGCATTGAGATGGCAGTCGTAGTTCAGAAGTCAGCAGTGTGGCATATTGTTGCGTTGGGCTAGGATTTTATCAAAAGCACCAAGAAAACCAAAAAGCTCACTGCTCACTGACCACAGGAAATTGTGAAGACACATCTCTACATCCTGAAGAGAATAAAGTAAGCCCATCTTTCCTTGTCCTCTCACCCTACCATCAATGGTCATATGGTCAAACTGTATTACTACAGTATCGTTAACAGCACCCAGTTTCATGGCCTCGATGTTTTCCAGGACGTACAGGACCTCCAAAGGAGAGCTTGGAGCAACCCCTATACCCCCACCCCCAGCCAAGGGCTGATCTACCATCAGGTAAGCGTTAGAGCTTCTTTCTTGGAGCGTCTATCTTGAGAAATTTGCAAGACAACAGTCCTTACGTTTGTTTACTCTTGTACATATTCAACACTTACTATATACAGTGATACCTTGAGATACGAGTGCTTTGACATATGAATTTTTTGAGATACGAGCTGTGATTCGACCAAATTTTTGCCGTGAGATATGAGCAAATTTTTGAGATGCGAGCATCCGAGCCGCCACCGCCGCCGAAACAAAGATCCCCAACAACCACGTTCTGTTTCCCAGCCTCAGCTTCCCGCGTCTCACTCGGTTAAAGCCGCCTTTCGACTGCACATGACAAACAGCGGCCGATAAAAAGGAAGTCATTCATTTTCTATGGAGAGTCGCAAAGGCGCTGCGTGAGGTGCCGACCGTCTGCGGATCCGTTTTGAGCGTTGGATCCTTTAAAAAATTTTACTTGTGCAACTACACCGCATCCGATATGCCGACCGGACAGGTTTTTATTAAAACGACCGGCAAATGTTAGTGAGGAAAGAGTGACAAAAAAGGCAAAAACAAGTGAAGAGAAAAGCGATGAAGAAAATTAAGCAAAATTAATGTAAAGTAAACAGAAATTGTAGCAATTAAGTTCAGTTAAGAGAATTTCAGTTAAGTTCGTTAATTTTAGTGAAGTTTAGTTAAGTTCCATTTAAGTGTAAAGTAGCATTAAGAGTGTACAGTAGCGAGTAAGTGAACGAAAGTGAAAGTGTAATTCCTCCTAACTCCTCCTCCTGTTTACTCCTCCCTCAACCTCCGTGCGCATCATCCGTAAAGTAAAACCAGTTTATTTTTTTAACATTCTCTTTTATTACTGTATGTTTTTATACAATATTTGTACATTTATAAATACAGGTACTGTAAATTTTTCATATTCAAAACACATAAACAAAACAACTGGAGTGGAATTTTGCGAGCTGGATCGGATTAATGGGATTTCAATTCATTTAAACGGGAAAAATTGCTTTGAGATACGAGCAATTTGAGATACGAGCAAAGTCACGGAACGAATTAAACTCGTATCTCGAGGCATGACTGTATTTAAAATGAGGCAGGATACGTGGCACAAGAAGGAACACAAAACAAGAGTGATGTTAATCATAAACCTTGAACATGTCCATCTCGAAACAGGCAGGAAGAGTTAACCTCATTTCTTTTCATTGACTCTTCATAGAAGCTTTTGCCGTATAAATCCGTAGCAGCAGAAACACCTCCAGTGCGATCTTATTTATATTTACAGTACAGAGGCTGTTTTGATTCATTCATTTTTCATGACAAATTCCATAACGCTGGCTTGTTAATAATGAATAAAACATTTGTTTGTGTTGCTCAGCATATTGCCCTGGATGCTAATGAATGCGACAGCAAACCCAAGGTGATTCGGAGTAACGAGGCGAAGTCGTGATCAAAGAGCATACAATCAAGTGCTAAAACTGCGGATCCAGAATTCCACACACACTCAAGGAAAGTGATTACATATGATTATATCCTTAGTCTGTTTATTTGGAGCCAAGGTGTATGCTTCAAAGTCAGCAGTTGATTAGGAAATTCGGGACTTTTTGGTGTTAACCCAGTGGTCTTCACTATTTTTTTCATGTGAGCCACACTGATAGGACAAAGTCAATAGGAGAGCCACTTTCACCGCAATGTATGCCAAGTTATTCAGTCTTAAATAGCTTATCGTCTTAAATACAATGTACAATATCGCAATACAATAATTACTCGAGTTGCAGATGATGCATGCTCCCCATCAGCTACCTCTTTTGTCACCGTCACATTGCTTTGTTGCTGTTCATTTTGTGCGCGGGATTGTTTGATAAGAAATCGATCCATTTTTTAGTCCGTGTGTACAGTAAACACAAGTTGTTAACTAGCATGAAACACAAACTAGCTTCTGGCAGTCCGCCAAAAACTGGCTATTGCGCAGAACGCAGTGAGTCAGTGACGAGTCAAATAATATATATAAATATATATTATTATTTGTAATAGAGCACATTCGTTTTTCTATGCTTCCCTGATTGTTTTTAATGTTATTTAAATGAAAAATAAATTTTAACCACACGATCATATCATCGTATTGTTTACTGCCATGCGAGCCGCATATTAAAGCTCGGCGAGCCGCAGGAGGCTCGCGAGCCGCGCAATGAGTAACACTGTGTTAAGGTAACAATGAGGGAACGGGTAAGAGTTTTGGAAAGGTTTTATTGATATCGAAGTAAACATGTGGTGATAAGCAGGTGTGATGCAGGCTGAGCTCTTGGACATCATCCTCATCCATGTCTCTTTATTTGGGTAACCTTATCCTCCGGTCCTTTTTATCGCTCGTGTGTTTAGGTCTTGATTCTATCCTCCCTGCTCATATTCTCAGCACGGATTTACCTTTGATGACCGTATCTGCCTGTGCTTTGACCCCATAACCCCACCCCACCTCACCCCACCCACTGTGAATTCCTGAAACCAGGCTGCTTAAAAGCTGCATTTACATTTTACTACATCTGCTTCTGAAGTGCTACACAGGGACCTTTTTCCTCAAAGCGCTGCCCTCACTAACCACATCACCAAACATCTATATGGTCAGTGTCATGACACTTGTTACATCACAAGTAAATCTTAGAAAGCCCAGAGTTTTACTTTGAAGCTCACTCTCGCTCTCTCTCACAAACACACACACACACACACACACACGGTCCCTGAGGGTCAGTAGGAAAGAATGATCTTGCTTTGATTGCTGTGTGGCTGCAGTCTGTCCTCGGTGAGCTGAGAATTTTGGTGGGAACCTGTAGTAAATAATCCCATCAAGAGAGAGAGACTTCAGAGTTCCACATCAGAGTAAATGGAAAAGATTTGCAGTGAAATTTAAGCAAATAAAAGAAGTTTGTTAGGGTGAGAAGGATGGAAAGGTTCTTGTACGCAAAAAGTGCTCTCTCTCCAACACACAATCCAAACATGGCACATGAGAAGGTGCTAGTTAAGGCTACATCATTTGCAGATTGAAGAATCAAAGCTAGAGAAGGACTGAAATGCCGGATGTGTGTCTAGCACCCTTTTTCTTTAACGTCTAGTCTGTTATAATTCATCCGCTCGCTGTCTGACTGTAAAATTCTGTCTGCTTGATATTCTTCTATTCGTGCTCCACCCCTCTGCCCTTCCCCTCCCGTAATCTGTTCCTAAATAAGAGCCGACGTCTATGAAATATTCATGCTCCGGCTCGTACCTACTGCACTTCACTGAAGAGAATTTTACCTCCTTTGCTCGCCGGGTGAAGATACGGCTGTCACCTTGCTCACGTCCGGCGACAGGACGGTGGGCCTGTAGACTGCATGAAAGGGAACTTCAAAGTCAGATTTGTTTGCCGGAATGAAACTTGGACACGATTAATCAATAAGCATAATGATGATTTGTCAGAGTAAATAATTTTAGTTGTCTTTTAATAACCAATCTATTGTACAAAATAAACAGGAATCCGTCGCAGGGCCACCGAATCATCAGTCCAGTTACTGTCATGTATTTAGGAGGTGTGAGGAACCCAAAAGAACCTTTTGTGTGGACAAACTCGTGTGCAAAACACTTCAAAAGCTGTCTGCACTTATTATTTATTTTACTAGCCATAGAAAAGACAAGACATTAATTAACACGCGGATGCCATACTGTGAACGGGACTTAAATCAAACTGAAAGCGTGAAACTCAGACCTCTAGTGGCCAAGTGGGGAACTGTCAACGTGTGACACGTGACGTTAGCCTGTACGCTTCATTGAGATGGATTTCTTTTCCGTATGAGCAGTGTATATATTGCTTAAACCGTAAGTATCCGTTGAGCGAACGTTCTTAAACAGTGATATACAGTACAACCGATAGGGATGCAATTGTTTCAGAAAGAAAGGACTCTCAGCACTAACAGGGTTCCTACATTTACTCTTAGCGTCGATCATGATGTTTTTACTCCTGTTCTCAACATCTATTATAATTCTTGGTATATTTCATGTAATCATTTCATCGGGTGTATTTATTTATTTTTTTATTCCACTATTTTTCTCCAATGTTGCTGTGTTTGTGAATTTTTTTTTATTTGTTCCTCTGCACAAAATAGGGAACGTTACTTACAGGTCGAATTGCTGAATGGTGTCTGTGTAAGAATGATCCGGATTATAGATGGTGTTTACCCACACGCACACGCACACGCACGAGTTTCACCCTGCATTAACACACAAGTCAGTACAACACACACACACACACACACACGCACATGCTCTAGTTCTCTCACAGAAAAATCAGCACTCGTCTATACAGCCCTGCCTGTCCAGCTCCTCGTCACCTCCTACTGTTTAATTTCTGGTTAATTCGGATTTTGCCACGAGTCAGTAAATCTCAGTTGCTTGTTTCCGCTTTAATGGATTGGATCGAATCGAATGGAGAATTGTAATCAGCGGAAGTGTTGCTTCATCTCATCTTCCATACAAGCGCTCTACATTGATCGTGCTAAGCTTATAAACTCCCCACTCATGGTCCTCTATGGTTCCCAAAAAAAAAAGCATGGGGGGAAATCCATGCTTCACTTCCTTCCTATAGATCAGACGTGTTCTCCCTCATCAATATCTTCTTGCCTGTAATACAGCTATCTGCCATGAAAAGCTTGTTAACAAGGAGAGACGAAGAACACGATTTCTGCAAGTTCCAATTAACTTCAAACGGCCCGAGCGTGTCTGTCCCTCCTCCATCTCTGTCTTTATTTCTCAAGCATCTTGACTATATGACTAACCCGTCTTACGAGAGGATGTACTGTAGGCAGAGGAAAATCTATAGCGTCTCGTTTTCGTTTGCTCTTATGCAGATGCCTCGTTTGGATAATTGCTGCACACTTGCATTAAAATGTGCAGGTCTAATTGATGTGTCGTCGTCCTGTATTAAAGCCACGTGTTTCTGGAATGAAGAAAAACAACAATTAAGTTGATGTGAGAAGACACGAGAGAGAGAGAAGAGAGAGAGAGAGATCAGTCTAACATGACAAGTGGAGCCTCGTGTAGTGTCTTGTTTTTTTTTTTTTTTTTTTTTTTTTTTTTTTTTTTTTTGGTGACTGGTTGATTTAAGAAGGCTTTTTATCTTAACACAACACTATGGATGACCATGAAATAAGGGGCAGTACATGGATGATGATGATGATGATGATGATAAAGCAATTACAGTAAGGTGTTTCTTTGCCCACAGAGACAGAGTACAGCTAATTAATTTAATTGTCTCTTAATGTTTTTTTTTTTTTTTTTAAATAAAATAGAAAACACTATAAATGTTGAACAAACTGAATGTTGGTTGTTAAAAGTGCATTAAAAGTGGGACTGCAATGTTACAGGTATGTTGTTTAACTGATTTATTCTTAGAGTTAAATTTTAGAGAATGTGTATTTTTGTAAATGAAAGCATTGCATTTAAATAAATAATTAGGAAGAACTTTTACCAAACCAGTACGTCTTAGTTTTAACATTATTTTTAAAAGGTAGAAGGTGGAGGAAATTTTTTTTTTTTTTTTTTTTTTTTTTCTGGTAAACAACCAGAAATGGTTGATTTTCTGCTTCAGTTTAATGCTTTTAACAATAAAGTTAATGTTAGTGTTCATTTTTGTGAATTGTTGAAATATGGACCCTCCCGGTTGCCTGTGACCCTGTGGAAGCGGAACAGATGGATGGTTGCAATAGGTATTGAGTATTAGAGTAAATATATATTAGAGTAAGTATACAAGAAACATGTAAAACCTTTTCGAACGGTTGATTTGTTGCTTCAGCAATTTTTTTTTTTCTTCAGACGCTAGTTTTAAAAACAGTATAAAACAGGGACGTGAAGAGATCCAAAGATAGCTTTGGATCTTTTCTGCCAACATGCACACACAAATAAAGAGTGATTACTGTGTTATGATTTGTATCTGATGCTGATTATTGCTTTTTACACTGGAGAACATAAACTGTGATATAACTTGCATAAGCGATCTCAACTTAAATCTCAACCGAGTGCAACAGGATGTTCCTGGAAGCCCAGAAAGAGCCTTAGGAACACGTTCGTATTGTTCTTTGAAGGCGTTCTCTAGTGCGTCTTGAGCTCTGCATTTGCAGAACGGTCTGACACAGTGGTCATTAATTCTCAGTTACAGGTCCAGCAACATGAAATCTCCCCCCACACACCAAACATAACAGATTTGACATTGAGGCAAACACCTGCGGCCCTTGTAATCGGGTGGTACGGCGCCTCGTTGGCCTGCAGATAATAGGAATAAGCAGAGATGTGAATGAGCTCCGTGTCAGGATGACAGGGTCTTTTATGGATAGTCCGTCTTCTCTCGCGCCCTTAAGAGGCTGCTCTATTTTCCGAAGGAGGGCCATTAGAAGGTGCGTGGCAGCGTGACGCCGTTTCAAAAGCGCAATTTCCCAGATGCACAAGCTCACGACGAAATAGCAACGGTCCCTCGTCCTCTCTGCGGCTGTCGTCAGCTCACATTAGAGTGTTTATCCGGATGACACAGGCCCAGCACTTCCTCGAATACATTATTGTGTTTGTGTGTAAACGATGCATCAGAGAAACGGAGAGGTGGTAAAATCTGCATGATGGTGCATGCGGTTTCCAGCCGAAAAAGGATGTTATGGATCAAAGTTCTTAAATGTGGAAATAAATTGCTTCAGTGTATGTACGAGGTGAAACCAGCTGATGGTAGTTTGTAAAGAAAAGGCACGTTCACTGAGACTTTATTAATAAAAAGTAAGAAACATGTTTAGGTGTTAGCATGAGGACGTTTTATGTCCATGAGAGAGGATAATGGAGTGAACGTGTTTTACTATAAACAAACACACTGATGATGATGATGTGGTGGAACGAATACACTGATGTTAATTTTTTTATTTTTCTCGACACTGTGCAATATTGACGCTGACGCTATACACTGACACTGATGCTATACACCTGAATACCGTCTCCAACGGTATACGCCGCTGTCGTCTATCTGTACGAATATCATCTATTTATTATTTAATATAAATGTTATCTGTTCTGGCATTTGGTTCCGGAAACTTATAGACTATTTTTTCTCAACTGCTGTCATTTAAGATGGAAATATAAGGTTGTATAGAAAAAGCCACAACGTTAGTTGTTAAACTTTAATATTAGTTGTAGAACTAAAACTGCTTCATTTGTAAACTGATGTCAAGAATGTGACAAGAAGTGTCATATTTTGTTTCAAAATAATATCCAGTGCACCACTACAGTGCTGATTGTGCAACATCATCATCTTGTTAACTTCTTTTTATCTTGCCATAGCTTCTGCAGTGTGGAGATGGAGGAATTCATATAAAAAGCGCTGGCAACATGAGCACAACTCACAGCCCGTGTTGACACTGGTCCAATTATCCCGGACTCCTATTGTCACAGAGACAGGCACGTCAGAGCGTGATGGCACCCAACCATGCCAGTCTTGCTGTGAGGAACACAATATCAGAGCCAGAATCGGGAGCTACAAGATGGCACCAATGCCCGCGGTGCCTGATGGTCAAACAGACCAGTGGCAACTGGCGCTGATGTCGCTGCACATTTCTTACTGAAAACAGCTAAATGATCCAGTTACTGCTGTGTTATAATCATGTTATATTCTGGACGCCATTAATGCAGTATTTCTTGCCTATTGTTGAATATTGCTGGTGTGTGTATGTGTACTTTATGATTATGATACAGAAGAATGTATGTCTTGTAAATAATGTGCTGATCTTCTTTGGCGTTTTCAATATAATCTCTTCCTTGTTATTGCTCAGACGGTATTATAAGGCCGGGCTTTCTCAAGGAGTTGAGCTGTGGTGTCGTGCTTTAGCGGGGAAAGGCTGACTTTAAGATGGGAATAAATATCAGACACAGGTGTTAATTTAGAATAAGGTTCAGTTCCACTGAAAGTGGTTCCTAACACCGTTTACAAAGAAAAAACACACACATAAATCCAGTTTGTTAGATTTTCTGATCACTTTCTTTGTGTATTGCTGGGTGTATTTTTACCCTAATGTGAAAAAAAAAGTTTAAGCTGGAGAAGTGAAAGTTTAAAGTTTTTTTTTTATTTACATTTCTAGCTGATTAAGCATATTACACATTCTGTACATCACATGCAAGTTCTACCACTGTGCTGATTTAAAATGCTGCCCTTTAACGACACTGGAGCAGAGTTTTGGTCTCGGTAAGTATGTCCACTCAGCAGGTCCCAACATAGACGTTCTTCGTACTCGTACTGGACGTAGAGCGTTTCTTTAACGTCCTCCTTGGAGACCCTATATGCAAATAACACCTATAAGCAAATAAAGGAAGGTGCTGTACACTTTTTTTTTTGTCCAGGCTTTACATACACATATCACCGATAAGCTGCGGAAACATAAACATGCTGTCTGTCTACAGAAGGTTGTTGGTATACAAGGTATTGAACATATTGCTGCTGAAAATAAATCTCTTGGAGTCAAATATATGGAGCCAGAATATAAAGTAAATTAGATGGAGTCATGGAGAGGGTTCGTCTATAAATGTGCATATAACCATAATTATCTAATAAACTGTAATCATAATGAACCCATGAAAACACCATTGGTGCACATGGGCATTGATTTTCTCCAGTCATGAAAAGTTCTACCAGGCAGATAAGGAAAGATAATCCAACATTTTCAAGTCCAACATTTAAACATTCAAAGATGTTTCAGCATCAGTGGCCTGAAAACTGGCCTACTTACATTTACTCTACATACTCTGATCTAAAGTTCACGTGGCTCGTACCATAGTCGATAGCAGCTCTGAGTCCTAGCTCTGAGCTTGAACAAATACTGGGTCAAGAGTTCTGAAAATAACAATTATTGGCATCGATTGGAACGGCATCCATACAACAGATGGTCCAAATAGAGGAGCTTGGTGCATGTGGAGCCAGAGGGACAGATGGGGTAAGATGGGGGACACAAAACAGACAGAACAAAATCTGCTTGAGAGAAGAATTCTGGAATGACATCCAACCGTGTCTTCTAATTTCTGGCATTTTATTTCAAACACACATTTGGAACAGGCAGTGAGTGTAGGTTTTAAACCAGTTATTTATGTAAGCTGCACTACTGCTAGGCCAACCCAAATATAATTTGGATTAAAGTATTTCAGATTGCTGTCCTCAATTAATTGCTGTCCCAACACAAAC